>NC_050504.2:5601076-5762455 GCF_012460135.2 Molothrus ater | reverse complement strand
ATGGTCAATTCCATCCGTGGAGGTTGTGGCCTGACCCTGCCCGCAGTGGCCAGCGCCGTGTCCTGGGGACAAACCCAGAAAACCACTGGGACAAACCCAGAAAACCACTGGGACAAACCCGGAAAACCTCTGGACAAACCCAGAAAACCTCTGAGACAAACCCGGAAACCTCTGGGACAAACCCAGAAAACCTCTGAGACAAACCGGAAAACATCTGGGGACAAACCCGAAAACCTCTGGGGACAAACCCGGAAAACCTCTGGAATTCCTTCCCGAGCTCCCCAGGGGGATCGGCCGCGGGCTCACAGCGGGGACATTTCGGTGTGTCAGTGCCCAGGGTTGGCAGCTCGGTGCCATCAGGGACATCCTGGCTCACGGGACCCTCGGGGCTGGCTCCGGGGCTGGTGGCAGCTCGGCAGAGCCCCGCGGTGTCACCGGCGGGGACACGGGGAGGGCAGCGCGACAATCCGGCGCTGATGGCTCTGCCCGGCTGCTGGCACTGCCCGCCCATGTGATGCGTTTGAGGGGGCACGCTGACATTTCCAGGGAAGGAGGGGGGAAAAAATCCCCGGGGACCCGCAGGAGCTCCGGAACGGCGGAAAACAGAGCGAGAACCGTCCGCGCCCAGCGGAGCGAGCGGAGGGACAAACCGGGGGGAAAGTTGCCAGGGCAGGGCCAGGATGTGAGGGGAAGCGATGGGAGCTGGCGGAGCGGCGGGAGCGGGGAATGCCGGCCGTGGAGACGACCCTGGGAGCCCCTCGGTAGCGCGGGGAGAGGAGCGGGGAGCGCTCGGCAGCAGCGCGGCCTCGCTGCGGCTCCGCTCCCCGGCGCGGAGGACTCGGCGCTGGTTTTGAGGTGGCGGCGGCGGCGCTGGGTGCGAGCTGGCGGCGGCGGCGCTGGGTTTGAGGTGACGGCGGCGGCGCTGGATGCGAGGTGACAGCCGCCGCACGCCTGCGAGGTCAGAGCTGCGCGATCAGGTCGGTGCCACCCTCCCCTCGCTCGGTAACGAGCCCACCCCGCGTTTAATTAGCACCGGCAGCCAGCGCCGCCCGATCCGGCTGCTCGGAGCCGACCCTGCCGGGCCCGGAGTGCGGCTTTAAATGCCGAAATGCTCATCGAGCCCGTGCCCGGCCCGGGTTAAGCAGATGCGATGAGCTGCGTGTGTTTGTCGCGCAGATCAGCGAGCTGCGCTCCGAGCCGAGCCGCCTGCCGCTGCCCCCGCGATGCTGCCCCGCTGGGCAAAGCAGCCCCCTGGAGCTTCCCCCCGAGCCGCGGCCAGGCTGCGGGAGCCGGGCAGAGCCAGCGAGCCCGGGGACTACCGGCTGCCAGCGCTGCTCGTGGGTATGGACCGGGGGACGCGGGGATGGGGGCGCAGGGTCCGCAGGCTCCGGGGATGAGCCGTGCCCTGGGAGTGATGGATGGGCTGGATGGGGTGGTCCCAGACCCTCACAGGGGCCTCTGGAGTGGCCTGGGGGTGGTCCCAGACCCTCACAGGTGGACAGTGCCCGGGGAAGTGATGGATGGTGGTGCCAGCCCCTCACAGAAGGGTCCTGCCCCAGGAAGGGACAGAAGGCCCAGCCTGGGGACAGTCCCAGCCCCTCACAGGTGGGCTCTGGGTGGCCTGAGGGTCCCAGTCCCACACAGGCTCTGCCCAGCAGCTGATGGATGCTGTGGGCCGGGGATGCCCCAGCCCCTCACAGGCGACCTCTAGGGTGGCCTGGGGGTGGTCCCAGCCCCTCACAGGTGGGCACAGATGGCGTGGGCTGTGTCGTGCCCGGCTCTGAAGGGAGAAGGAGGAGGAGGAGGCAGAGGGCTGCAGGCAGCTGCTGCTGCCCTCCTTTTGCTTGACTAAACCCCGCTCTGGCTGCCGCTGGTGGAGGCGGCGGGCGGGGGACGTGGCTGCGCCCCCGATGTGCCCGGCAGGGCAGGATGGGGCAGGAGGGGACAGCAGGGCGCACTCAGCGGGCCGGGGGGTGGCAGGCGCTCGGCCTTGTCCTCGTGTCACCCGCATTGTCTCGAGGTGGGAGGTGCCACCACCCTGCGAGGGACCGGCTCGGTGTCGCCGTGCCCTGCGCGGGGATGTGTCACATGTCCCCGCAGCGTCCGTGTCCCGTGGCTGCTCAGGCTGACAGCGAATCCTTGCAGATTTCACCCCGTGTTTTCCATCCCTGAGCACGTTTTCCTGCCGAGGCTCTGAGATATTTTTCTCCCAGCTTTTCTGATTTTTAACGAGCTGTGACTAACCGGGCTGGCACAGCAGGCGGTGACCAAGCACCAACGTGCTACCTGTGCGCCCAGAAATAGGGGCTGCTCTCCCCACCCCCGCCGGGAGCATTCCCGGCCCCCCCACGGGACACCCACCCAGCCTTTCCCAGCCTCTCCCACGCCTGGCAGGGCCCAGCTGCCAGCAGGAGTCATCCGAAGGGGCAGTGCCACCCAAATCCTGCTGGAGGGTGCGGGATCACAGCTCGGTGCTGTGGATGGAGCTGCTGAGCGCCGGGGTGGGCTCCGAGCCCATCCTGGGGGTGGCAGAGCCAAGATTTGGGCGAGTTGGGTCTCCTGTGCCAAGGATGGAGATGGCTGTGGGATTGCCATGGTCCCAAACCCTCTGAGCCAGGAAAAATCCCCTCCCCGAGGGCTCCCTCGTGGAATTGAGCCCTCTGGAGATCCAGCCTGGTGGGGCAAAGGGTGGGCCTGGCTTGGATCCCTCCCCTCGTGGCTTCCCTGCGAGGATTCATCCCTCATGGAGTGGGATTTGGGATGCCAAAGGCCCCGTGCCCGGCTCTGGCTTTGCCCTGGCAGCTGCTGGTGGCCACAGGCCAGGCTGGAAGGTCTCAGTTCCTTCTGCTGCTCCTTCCCGTTCCTCCTGTCATGGAAGTCTGGATGGGATTTTGGGAAGGAATTCCTGCCTGAGAGGGTGGGGAGGGGCTGGGCTGGGATTCCAGAGAAGCTGTGGCTGCCCTGGATCCCTGGGAGTGTCCCAGGAGCAGCCTGGGGCAGGGGCAGTTGGTTCTGCTTCTCCAACCGAACTGACACGGCTGATCACGGCCCACGTGAGTCACGGCCCCACGGCTGAGTCACGGCCCCACATCCTCACTTGCACCACACGAGCCTGCCAGGACCCAAAATCCTGGGAAAATCCTTTCAATTCCGACCATTCTGGGTTTGACCCCCTCCCCTCAGCAGCCAGACCCGTGTCACTCCTCTTCCGTGCCTCAGTTTCCCTGTGCCAAGGGAGGTCCCCGGGCCATTCCCATGGCAGCTGCCAGTCCTGGCTGTGCCGCGGGGGTGGGGACGAGACCACAAAGCTTCTTCTGTGGGAGCCGCCAGGAGCTGGCCAGCCTCGCCTCGCCTTTATTTTTATCCCACATCCCCGGCTGCTGGCACGTCCCCAGCCCTGCCAGCCGAGGATGTCGCCCTTGCCAGGGCACGCAGGGCTCCGTCCTCCTCCTCCTCCTCCTGGCTCTGCCCCGGGCAGGGAAGTTTTCCGTGCTCCAGGAATGCCCCGGCTCAGCCTCTGGCCAGCGGCCGGACACGGAGCCGAGATCAGCGGGAAGATTTTCCCGCTCTCCCAGCTGGATTTTCTCCTTCCCTCATTCCCTCTGCCCCTCATCTTTCCTTGGCTTTCCGAGGGCACTGGGAAGATTCTCCCAGCTCTCCCAGCTGGAATTTGCCCTTCCCACCCTCTGCCCCTCATTTTCCCTTGGCTTCCTCCTTGCTGCACGGCCCCAGGCGAGCATCCAGGTGTGCCGGCCCTTCCCTTGGCACTGGATCCCCGGGATTTTGGGAGGTGAACTCGTCTCCCGTCTCCATGTGGGCGCGTGGGCGCGATCACACCCGGCGAGGTGGGAAAAAGTGGCGGCTGCTTTTTCCAGGGTCGGCCAGATGGGATTTCTCCCCTCGCTCCGGTTCTGACAAGTGACATGCAGGATTTATCCGCGGGAAGGAGCCGCCTGGCAGGGCAGTGCCACGGGGCGATGCCAGCTGAGCTCCTCCAAGCTGCAGCCTCGCGCCGAGCTCCGCGTCCCGGAGCAGCTCCGGGGCGGGAATTTGCGGGATGCGGGCGGGAGAAGGCGGCGCCCGGGGCTGGGAACGGGCAGGATCCCAGGATTTCACGCGGAGAATCCGGACTGGCACCGTGAGCGGGCACGGTGCCCCTGCCCAAAGCCAAGCGGATCTGTGGGGTCCCGTCTGGGAAGCTCCCAATGGAGCTGTGTGTTTGTGGAGCAGGGGGATGTTTAATTTTCCGCTGTTCCACTGGAATTTGGGAGTGAAAGGCGCGGCGGGGAGCCCGCTGAGCACCGGCAGGGATCCTTGGGAAGGGGGGATGAGGCGGGAGAACAATTCCCGCATCCCGGGGGACATCCCGGAGAGTTTGTCCCCTGCTGGGTGCTCTCGGTCCCCTGCGAGTGGCCTTGGCGTCGCCTGGCTCTTCCCAGGGGATTTGGCGGCCGCTCCATGAGCCCGGCAGCGAGGGGAGGGTGGGGGATTCTCACCCCGGTCGCCGGCAGCTTTCGCTCCTGCGTCGCTGTGAGAGGGACAAGGACACCCTGAAGTCCCCTCACTTTCACATGCCCTGGGATGGACCCTGGGTCCGCCCCGCTCCCGGCAATCCCGCAGCCCCAAGGCTGGAATTCCCTGGGAATTCGCTTTAAGTGGCCAGATCCGGCCAGGGTTGGCCCTATGTCGGGACGTGGCGGTGGCAGGAGAGGGGACACCGTGTCCCCCCGGTGTCACCTGCCGTGTCCACGCTCCTGGGCTTGCGTTTGTTGGGATAACTTGAGCATCTGGGCAGCTCCCAGCACTTTTTGGGTGTGAGGGCAGGTCCTGTAAGGAGCTTGACCATCCCAAAATGAGTGGACACCACGTGGCCGAGCCAGGGACAGGGACAGCAATGGTTCGGCCGGGACTCTGAGCCATCTGGCGTGGTGGGATCTCCCTGCCCACGGCAGGGCTGGGATCTGGCTGGTTTTCCCACCTCAAACCACTCCATCATTCCCTGATTTCCCACAGGCCCGACTCTGGCAGTGCGCGCATTCCCAGGGCCGTCTCTGCAGCACCACACGAGTTAAACCCGCGCGGCGCAGGAGCTCCCCCCGCTCTCCCCCACGCCTCCTCCCGCCCCGGCAGCGCGGCACGGAAGGGGTTAGCACCGGGCAGGGCTCCGGGAGCCGGGCGGGCTCGCTGGGCGCCGGGCAGTGCGGCAGTGCAGCCTCCGGGAGGAAGCGGGAGCATCCCGCTCTTCCGGCCGCGCTAATGGCCGGGCGCGGGGGAGCCGCATCGCTCCCAGGGGCTGCCGCCCTCCCGGCTGCCTCTCTCCCCAAATGCACTCCCCGCCTCCCCTCCCCTCGCCCCTTTTGTGCGAGCGCTTTCTCGGGCGATTTTGCACGCTCCGCTGATCGCTCGCCGCGACCCGCGCGAGGTTTCGCTGCCTCATGAAGATTTATGGGACTGCAGTAATAAACTGGGTTTGAGACGTTCCTCCGGATGATAAAACCCCGCCGAGCCGCTGCTAACGGGGGGATCCCAGCCGGATCCCGCAGCCGCTCCGTTTTTTGGGGGCCTTTCCCTGCCCTGTCTCTCAGGAGCTCCTGCCAGCGCCGTTCCTGAAGATTTCCACCCAAACCGTCTCTCCGGTCTCGCTGTTTTCCCGGGAAGGACGCGATGGCCGTGCCCTGCTAGCAGCCCGGGGCTCCGGCCCCGGCACGGGTGACACCTCTGCTGGCAGGTGGGGACGATGGGTGGATGAATCGGCAAAGAGAACCGCGTTCCCTCAACCTCCCTCTGCTCGGAGAGGGGCTGGCCCGGATCTACCGCGGCATCCTGGCCGTGGTGGGAGCCCTGCGCCCGGCCAAGGAGCCGCCCGCAGCCCCCGCCGAGCGGAGCGCTGCCCCCCCCGTGCCCCCGGAGCCGCTGCCCGGCCGCCGTGGGAGCCGCGCTGCGCCCGCGGGTAAGCGAGGGGACGGTCCCGGAGCGGGGGACGCGGCCCGCAGGGTGTCCCCGTGGGCCGGGCTGGGCTGGGCAGCGCGGGCAGGCTCCGGGCAGGCTCTGCCACCCCAGTGACCTACTTGGAAGCAGCCTCGGGGAGCACTTTCCAGGGATCTGCTGCGGCCGTGTGGGAACCGCTGCATTCCTGAACTGCTGCAGGAGGAGGAGAAAAAAACTTTGTGGGGGATTTGAGGTGGAATTATCGCCGGGAGGGAAGGGTTAACAGCCTTTCCTCCAGCCTGGCCCTGAGGGTTTTCAGGTTCATTTCCCCAACGAGCCCCCCAGGCTGCTTCCTTGCGGGACCATCCCTGCCCACTGCGGGTGGGACCCGCTCTGGATGGGATCTCTGGTGGCATCTCCGGAGCGCTGACACGAGGCCAGCGCACGTGGCTGTGGCGACTTTACCTCCCCTGGATCAGAACATTTGCGATGCTGCGGGGTCGGGGCCGCCTCATCCTCGCCGGCCCCGTGTCCCGGGGATGGATCGCGCAGCGGATGCGGCGCAGCGCGGGCTGGAAGCGCCCCTGAGGGGGTCCAGCTCCTCCCTGCCCCTGTTCAGATCATCCCTGGGAGCGGGCGAGCGGAGCTGGCGCGTTCCGCTCCCGGAGCGTGTAATTAGGGAGCGGGGAGCTGCATGCTGATGGCGGAGCGGGAGGGGCCGGGAAGGAGCTGCGAACGCGGCCTCAGCCCCGCGCTGCCGCAGCGGGGCTGGGGCGGGCACCGGGAGGTGGTGGGGGGAGCAAACCCCCTCTGTCACCCCAAAAATCCCCGTCCTGGCTCGGCTCCGGGAGGGAGACGCGCTGCAGCTCCTTCTGCTGCGGCTGCGGCTGGCGGGGCTCGCCTTCATCCCCATCCCCGGCCGCAGAATTCCCGTGGGACGGGAGGAATCCGGGAGTTCTGCGGCGCCCCAGCGATGGTTTTGGTGGCCCCGGAGCACAGCGGGGCTGGCCCCGGGTCCGATCCCCCCATCCCGAGCAGGCTCCGAGGGTGCTCCGGATCTTTCCAAGGGCTCCGAGGCTGTGGCTGTGCGGGGTGTCGGGTGCTGGGTGCAGCTCCTGCCCAAATTTCTGCTCTGGGGTCGCGGAGCCGGTGCTGGGGAGAGCGGCCGAGGCAGGGAGGAGTTTTCCAGTTTGGATTTGCATTTCCCAGTGAGGACCGCACGTTGTGGGGCTGTGACGGAAGCGGGGAGAGGGGCAGGCGGCTCCTGGGGGTCCCGGGGGTTCAGGACGAGCTGCTCCAGCGGGACTCCCCGTCAGGGCTGGAATTCGGCAGCCGCTGGGAGCCCGGGGCGATGCCCTGCCCGTGTCCCCTCGGCCAGCAGGGTCCCCTGATGGCAGAGGGGACCCGGGGGTGTTTGGCATGGTGGAGGTGCCACTGTAACCTCCCCGGTGCCACCGTGACCTCCCTGGTGCCACCTTGTCCTCCCTGGTGCCACCTTGTCCTCCCTGGTGCCACCATGACCTTCCCGGTGCCACCGTGACCTCCCTGGTGCCACTTTGTCCTCCCGGTGTCACTGTGACCTCCCTGGTGCCACCATGACCTTCCGGTGCCACCTTGTCCTCCCGGTGCCACTCTGACCTCCCCAGTGCCACTGTAACCTCCCCGTGCCACTGTGATCTCCCTGGTGTCACCTTGACCCCCTGGTGCCACCGTGACCTCCCTGGTGCCACCTTGTCCTCCCCGGTGCCACCTTGACCTCCCTGGTGTCACTGTGACCTCCCCAGTGCCACTGTAACCTCCCCGTGCCACTTGATCTCCCTGGTGTCACCTTGTCCTCCCCGTGCCACCTTGACCTCCCTGGTGTCACTGTGACCTCCCTGATGCCACGGGTACCCGGCAGAGCGAGGGAGGGACGGGATCTTCAGCTCTTGCCACATTCCAGCTCCGTTTTCTGGGAAAAGGGGGGACAACCCGGCCAAGGTGACATTTGGTGGCAGAGCTGGGAGGCACAGAGCTGCACCGGTGGATTTTGGAGGAGGGAAGGCTTTGGGATGTCCCCGTGGCGTTTGTGAGCACGTGATGTCCCCGCTGGGCTGGTGACAAAGCCGCTCGTGCGACCTTGAGTGGAGGAATCGCGGCCGTGACCCCGCTGATAACGCTTTCTTATCAGTTTGATATCAAACTGATCTGCCGGGCTCATGAATAATTGAGGAGGGGAAAAAAAAATAAGGGAAAAGGGGAAAAAACCTCGCTGTGATTTGTTTGCCGGAGCCGAGGAGGGAAGGCACAGGCAAAAGCGGGAGAAGAATTAGATGAATTATGGATCAAGGTTAAAAGGGGAGCAGGAGGAGGAGGCTGAGCCCCGCAGAACGAGCTGCGAAATTCACCAGTGGTGGCAAAGCCAGGCCCTGGCCTCGGGCCAGGCTGGCACCGCTCCAAGGACTGGGGACAGCGGCTCCCGGATGGTGTGAGACCCCCAAAGTGGCTTTTTGGGGTCCTGGAGCCGCCCCGCAGCGGGCACGGGGCTGGGCAGGGGCCGGGGGCTGCGGGGTGGCCTCGAGCTGCGGGCACCGAGGCGGTGCCAGGCGCTGGCAGCGTGCGGGGACTTCCAGGCATCCATCGGCTCTGCAGCTTCCCTGGAAGTCAGATCCCAGCGTGCTCAGAATGAGTTATTAGCGAAAGGACGAGTCCCTGTCACCTCTCTGCGCCTGGGACCCTCTGTCTGTGCCCTCTCCTGCCTGCCTGGGCTGGGCTGAGCCCCGGGAAGGGTTTGGGATGGGGCAGAGCATCCCAGGGATGCCGGGATTGGTGCACAGGGCTGCGCTGAGCCCCGGGAAGGGCTGGGATGGAGCAGAGCATCGCAGAGATGTTTGGAGCACAGGTTTGTGCTGAGCTCCGGGAAGGGCTGGGATGAGGCAAGAGCATCCCGGAGATCCCGTTTTGGAGCACAGGGCTGGCTGAGCCCCGGGAAGGGTTTGGGATGGGCAGAGCATCCCAGGATGCCGGGATTGGTGCACAGGGCTGCGCTGAGCCCCGGGAAGGGCTGGGATGGAGCAGAGCATCGCAGAGATGTTTGGAGCACAGGTTTGTGCTGAGCTCCGGGAAGGGTTTGGGATGGAGCAGAGCATCGCAGAGATGTTTGGAGCACAGGGTTTGTGCTGAGCCCCGGGAAGGGCTGGGATGGGGCAAAGCATCCCAACAATCCCGGGCTTGGTGCCCGCGGGCCGGGCCGGCCGCTGTGAGCGATGGCTGCGGGATGGGCACTGAGCCCCCGCCGGGGTCTCTGGGGGGCCATGGGGGTCCTGTCTCCCCTCCCCGGTGCCTGCACGCTCCACCTTCCCCCCACCCTGCCTGGTTTCATTTTCTTTTCGCTCTGTCCTGTGTCCGTGTGCCCCCGTGTGTCTGTGCTCCGGAGCCGTGTCCGTGTCTCCGTGTCCCCCGTGTTTCCCTGTGTCCCCCGTGTCCCCGTGTCCCTGTCCCGTGTCCCGTCTGTGCTGTTTTCAGTCGCCCAGCGCTGCTTCATTCCCGTTTCGCTCCGATCATCGCGGCTTTGGTGGAATCCCAGCCCCTGCACCCCCCGGCCCCTCCATCCCCGCTGTCCCTCATCTCCTGCCACGTGTCCGGGAGCGGGGACAGCGCTGCCACCGCAGGGGAACGAGCCCGGCACCCACCTCCTCCCCTGCACCCCTCTGAGGGCCGATCCCACTGTCTGCACCCCACTGAGGGCCGATCCCACTGTGTGCACCCCACTGAGGGGCGATCCCACTGTGTGCACCCCTCTGAGGGATGATCCCACTGTGTGCACCCCACTGAGGGGGATCCCACTGTGTGCACCCCACTGAGGGCCGATCCCACTGTGTGCACCCACTGAGGGCGATCCACTGTGTGCACCCCTCTGAGGGATGATCCCACTGTGTGCACCCCACTGAGGGCCGATCCCACTGTGTGCACCCCTCTGAGGGTGATCCCACTGTGTGCACCCCTCTGAGGGGCGATCCCACTGTGTGCACCCCTCTGAGGGGCGATCCCACTGTGTGCACCCCTCTGAGGGATGATCCCACTGTCCACACCCACTGAGGGCCGATCCCACTGTGTGCACCCCTCTGAGGGGCGATCCCACTGTGTGCACCCCACTGAGGATGATCCCACTGTGTGCACCCCACTGAGGGGTGATCCCACTGTGTGCACCCCACTGAGGGCCGATCCCACTGTGTGCACCCCACTGAGGGGTGATCCCACTGTGTGCACCCCTCTGAGGGGTGATCCCACTGTGTGCACCCCACTGGGGCGATCCCACTGTGTGCACCCCTCTGAGGGATCCCACTGTGTGCACCCCTCTGAGGGGTGATCCCACTGTGTGCACCCCACTGAGGGCCGATCCCACTGTGTGCACCCCCACTGAGGGATGATCCCACTGTCCACACCCCTCTGAGGGATGATCCCACTGTGTGCACCCCACTGAGGGATGATCCCACTGTGTGCACCCCTCTGAGGGGTGATCCCACTGTGTGCACCCCACTGAGGGGCGATCCCACTGTGTGCACCCCTCTGAGGGATGATCCCACTGTGTGCACCCCACTGAGGGGCGATCCCACTGTCCACACCCCACTGAGGGGTGATCCCACTGTGTGCACCCCACTGAGGGGTGATCCCACTGTGTGCACCCCACTGAGGGATGATCCCACTGTCTGCACCCCTTTGAGGGGTGATCCCACTGTCTGCACCCCTTTGAGGGGTGATCCCGTTCCCAGCAAGGCTCTGCCATCTTTCCTTGCTGAAATCCCCCTCCCCAACCCCAAATCCCAACCTTCAACCTCTGCCCCATGGAGAGGGCTGCCCCTATCCCTGCCCCACGGCTGGGACTGTCCCCCCCCTCCTGCCCCATGGCCAGGGACTGTGCCCTGACCCCGCTGTGCTCTCCCGGACCCGCACAGATCCCGACAGGACGAGCTCGCACATGATCTCCGCGGACGATGCCGAGTACCCGCGCGAGTACCGCACCCTGGGCAACGGCACCCGGCGCTTCTCCAACGTGGGGCTGGTGCACACCTCGGAGCGCCGGCACACGGTGATCGCCGCCCAGAGCCTGGAGGCGCTCACCGGCCTCCAGAAGACGGAGATGGAGCGCAAGCGGGATGCCTTCATGGACCACCTGAAGAGCAAATACCCGCAGCACGCCCTGGCGCTGCGCGGGCAGCAGGAGCGCCTGCGGGACCAGGTGAGGGCGATGGCCCAGAACTGGGGGGGTGGGAGTGCTGGGAGGGGCGGGATGGAGGGGAAGGGGAGCGAGGGGGCGGTGGGTGTGTGTGAAAAGGGGGGTGGGCGCGGCGGTGATGGGGGAGCATCCTCCGGGGGTGAGGAAGGGAATGTTCCTGCGGTGAGAGAGCGAATATTGCAGGGGTGAGGAGGGGAATCCTACAGGTGTGCGGGAGAGGATTCTCCAGGCGTGAGGGAGAGAATATTCCAGGTGTAAGAAGGCGAATATTCCAGGGGTGAGGAAGGGAATCTTACGGGGTGAGAAAGAGAATATTCCGGGGGTGAGGAAGAGAATATTTCAGGGGTGAGGGAGAGAATTCCCCAGCCCTGAGGGAAGAATCCCCCAGGTGTGACAGAGAGCACTGTGTGTGGGGAGCAGAACCCCCCAGGTGTGGGGAGCAGAACCCCCCAGGTGTGGGGAGCAGAACCCCCAGGTGTGGGGAGCAGAACCCCCCAGGTGTGGGGAGCAGAACCCCCAGGTGTGGGGAGCAGAACCCCCCAGGTGTGGGGAGCAGAACCCTCCAGGTGTGGGGAGCGGAGCCCCAGGTGTGGGGAGCAGAACCCTCCAGGTGTGGGGAGCAGAACCCCCCAGGTGTGGGGAGCGGAGCCCCCAGGTGTGGGGAGCAGAACCCCCAGGTGTGGGGAGCGGAGCCCCCCAGGTGTGGGGAGCAGAACCCCCCAGGTGTGGGGGGCAGAACCCCCAGGTGTGGGGAGCGGAGCCCCAGGTGTGGGGAGCGGAGCCCCCCAGGTGTGGGGAGCAGAACCCCCAGGTGTGGGGAGCAGAACCCCCAGGTGTGGGGAGCAGAACCCCCCAGGTGTGGGGAGCAGAACCCCCAGGTGTGGGGAGCAGAACCCCCCAGGTGTGGGGAGCAGAACCCCCAGGTGTGGGGAGCAGAACCCCCCAGGTGTGGGGAGCAGAACCCCCCAGGTGTGGGGAGCAGAACCCCCAGGTGTGGGGAGCAGAACCCCCCAGGTGTGGGGAGCGGAGCCCCCAGGTGTGGGGAGCAGAACCCCCCAGGTGTGGGGAGCAGAACCCCCCAGGTGTGGGGAGCGGAGCCCCCCAGCATCTGGTGGCCTTTGCTGAGCACAGCAGAGCCCTGGGGATGGACTGTTCGGGAGGGGGGTCCTGACCCTGTTTTGGGTGTTCTGGGACCCCAAATCCCTTGGGGTTGGTGCCATGTCCGCCATGCTGTCCTTTGGCTGTGTGTCCCCTTGTTCCTATCCTGTTTTGGGGTGCACTGGGGACTCCAAACCCCCTGATTTGGCTCTGGTGACACCTCGGTGACACCAATTTGGCAGCAATAAATGCCCACCTCCCCTGGGCAGCAGAACCTGGAGCACCCTTGACAGGAAACCTCGAATCATCCCCAAAATCCCCAGGGGACAAAGGTCCCAAAATTCCCCAAATTCAAAAATTCCCAAAACTCCCAGAACTGGCCTGCTGGAAGGGAATCCAGCTTTGCCAGGAAAACCGGGGCCATCGGAGCTGCTGCCCCCCCAAATGCCTCCAAACACCCAAATTTTGGGGAGGGGACAATAATTGATGGTGGCTTTGCTGTCACAATGCATATTTGGGGCATGTCCAGGCACAGAGCGCTGCTTCCTGGTAAATAAATGGGATTTTTTTCCCCTATTATTACAGGGATTTAAAGACTTTCCTCTTTTTAAATAAGCAGCAGCTCTAAAAAGAAAAAAAAAAAAGGGAAAAATCCTGCTGGGGTTGGCTCAGGTCTGATAAACTGCTAAGGATTTTTATAGGTGAAGGAATTATCTGGATTTGGGAATTATCTCCTTTATTCCCAAACCCAACCTGGATTTTTGGGCTTGGCTGCAGCTCATTCCCCACCCAAACACCCTAAAAGCCTACCAAAATCTGTTTTTTTTTTCCTTTTCCTCCCTTCTTTTCCTTCATTTCCCTGGCAGGCAATAAATAATAACAGGAATCTAGAAATCCTGGGAAGCTCAGGTGCCAACCTTTAAATGACATTGGGATCCAGGCCTGCCTGGAACGTTTGAAAATCACTTTGATATTCCAGAGGAGCCTGGAAGGGATTTCAGAATCCCAGGCTTTACTGTTTTATTGGGATTAAAAGAAAAAAAAAAAAAAGAGAGAGAGAGAGAAAGAAAAAAAATTAAAAAAATTTTAAAGGAAGAAAAGGAAAAAAAAAAAAAAAGACATTTGAGGGAGTTTGGAACACCAGAGGTGAAAAGGGACGTTCCATAAATGTCAACATTCCCTCCAGCCTGGCAAAAATCCGTTGCTCCCGGGAATCCTCTCCCTTTCCTGATGGCGCCGTTGGCTCTGGGCTGCGAGGGCCGTGCAGGGGACACGGGGGGCGCTGGGCACAGGTGGCAGCGGGCACAGGTGGCACTGGGTCCCGCAGGGGGCTCCTGCAGAGCCCGGGCGCAGGTCTGGGTCTGTGCTGGGGGGTGATGGAGTGTGGGAACCCAGGTGTGAATGCAGCTGTGAATCCAGCTGTGCGCGAGTCCCCGTGTGCAGCCATGTGCACATCCAAGTGTGCACATCCCTGCGCGTGCCTGCGTGTGTTTCCAGGAGTGTGTCCCTGTGTTATCCCTGTCCATATCCCTGCATTGCCATGTCCACATCCATATCGATATCCCAGTATTTCCCTATCCATATCCATATCCACATCCCTGTATTTCCACACCCATATCCATGCCCATATCCCTGTCCCCATTCCTGCCCCTATCCCTCTATTCCCCTGTGTTATCCCGGTCCCTATCCGTTTCCCTATCCCTGTATTTCCCTGTCTCCATCCCTGTCCCCATCCCTGTGTTATCCCGGTCCCTGTCTCCGTCCCTGCGTTGTCCCCGTCCCTGTCCCCGTCCCCATCTCCGTTATTCCCCCGTTATTCCCCCGTTATTCCCCCGTTATTCCCCCGTTATTCCCTCACGTGCCCCCCCCCGCAGGCCCCGCCCCTCCGCGCTCTCAGCGCCCCCTGCCGGCGGCGCGGGGGGGCGGGGTGCAGCCGCGGTTGCCATGGTGACGGCGCCGCGGGCGGGGCGGGGCGGGCCCGGCGGCGGGAGGGGCGGCGGGAGCCGAGCGGGGCCGAGCCGAGCCGAGAGCGGCCGAGCGGGGCCGAGCGGGGCCGAGCGGCGCTGCGGATCCCGGCCCGCAGCCCTCACCTGCCGCAGGTACCGGGCGGGAACGCGCGGGATGGAGCGGGATGGAGCGGGGCGCATCCCTCCGGGCGGTGACGGAGCCGGTGTCCGCCACCCGCTGCTGCGGCTCCCCCGCCGATCTACCCTGCCCCAGCTGTCCTGCTGTCGCTCCTGCCCACCGCAGTGTCCCCCTCCCCAAAATCCCCACCCCGAGCTCCCGGTTCCCGGCGGCAGCCGGGGGTGTCCGTACCCCGGCCCCAGACCGGGGACAGCCCCTCCACCGTCCCCTTTCCTTTAGCCTCCCCCTCTCCCCCATTCCCGGGGGTCCCCCCCGTTCCCGGTGTCGCGGCGGGGAGGGGGTGGCACTTTGTGCGCTGCCCTTCGGTGCCGCAGTCGGGGGGGCTCCCCTTGTCCCCTCGGGGGTGCACGGGGGGGTCCTGCAAAGCCCTGGCGCTGCCCGTGCCACCCCCCTGCGCACCCCCCGCTGTCCCAGGGCCGCTCCGCGTTGTCACCCGAGCCCCGGGAGGGGACACCGGTTCCCTGTGCCCCCCTCGGGCCGATGGCGGCCGGGGCGGGCACCGTCCCTGCGCCCTGCGGGCGCTCCTGTCGCCTGCAGCTCACCTACCCCAGCGTCCTTCCCGCGGGCTGCGCCCACAGCTGAGCCCTGCGGTGGCAGGAAAGGTTTGCCCTCACCTCCAAACCCCTCCGAGAGGCGGCACACGGTCCTGGCACCTCGGGGTGCCCGCTGGGCTGGGTTTGGGCACGGGCGGGTTTGGGGGCATCGGGGCGCTCGGTGGGGACGGGGAGCGCCGGCTGAGGCGGCGCGGGAGGCGGCAGCGCGGTGGCAGAGGGGACGCGGGGTCCCTCGGGGCTCTCCCCGCGGTGTCATCTTGGTCTCCAGAGGTGGAGAGTGACGGGAGGCGCTGGGAAGCGCTGAAATGGAGGAGCGCGGCTGCCGGGAGTAACACGAGCGCTGTGTGCGTGTCCCTGGGACTGCAGCCGGAGCCGGCCCTATCGATTCCCTCATTGCCCCCCCGCCAGCGATTCCCGGCTCGTTCCAGCAGGGCTGGCTGGGAACGGGGGCTCTGGAGTCAGGCGGAACTCGCGGGGCACCCCGCTTCCCCTTGTTTGGGGGTTTTTATGGAAGGGGTCTTTTTACCCGGGAAGTGGGTAAAAACCCGGCTGGGGACAGCGATGACAGCCCCGGGGGCAGAGTGGGTTCGTGGGAGTGGGGCAGGGAGGTGCCCAGGAGGTGCCCAGCAGGAACTGGAGGGGGGACGCTCCCCTTGGCACAGCTGGGCTACCAGCGCTCCCCCTGGCAGGGCTGCGAGCGTCCCTGCTCTCCCTGGCACACACGGGCAGGGTGAATGTGTCCATCCGTCCCTCCATCCCTCTGTCTGTCCATCTGTCCATCCATCCACCATCCATCTTTCCCTCCCTCCCTCCCTCCCCTGAAGTTTCCCGCCGTTCCCAGCCCGAATTTCTCTCCTTTTCCCCGTGACCCCGGGGCCGGTGCCGAGCCGCTGCCCGCCGTGTCGGGGGTGGCTTTTCGGGGAGGGGCCGCCCCAGCCCTGCAGCAGCCGGAGCGGCGGCTCCGCTGTCCCTGCGGCTCCGCCAGCCCCGGCTGCGAAGGGACGGAGGAAGGGCAGGGCGGGCTCCGGCGGCGGCTGCGTGCCGGGGTCTTCCTCACCCCCATCTCTGCCGGGAACGGGGGTGCTCAGCGCCCCCCTCCCGCGCTGCCGTGACCCCCTCCGAGGGGATCCCGTTCCTTGTCCTTGGCGTTTCTCAAAGATTTATCCCTCTTTGCCGGGTTTGGGGGTGCCGGATGCGCCGGGGGGTCCCCCCGGAGCTGCCGGGGTCGGACGCGGTGCCGAGCGCGGGGGGAGCGGAGCCGCTTTACCTCGCGCGTCCCTATTGTGTTTGGTCCACCTACGCCGTGCCGTTGCCATGGCCACCGTGCCATCTGATCTGCCCAGCTCCTGCCAGCTCCCCCTGCCCTGTCCGTGCCCCAAAACCTCCTCAGGGGCGCCCTGACCCCGCTGCGGGGCTCCGGGGCGCTCCCGCGTCCGGCAGCGATGGATCCGAGCCCCCCCTGCGCTGGGGAGGGCGCGCTGAGCGCGGAATGCGGCCCCCGCGGCACCTGCGGCGGGGACGGGGCTGACCTTGGCCGGGGCTGCTGCAGGAGGGAGATTTCGGAGCCCCAGCATGGCTGCTCCTCGGCACAGCACGTCCTGATGCACTGCTCCGAGCCGGCGCTGCGCATTCGCCGCCTCGCTCCGGGAGAGGAGGGGGCTGGAGCCGGGGCCGGGGGGGAAAGGTGCCCCCGGGGCTCCGGTGTCACCTGCGCTGTCCCCAGGGACCGCGGAGGAGGCCAGGGCTGTGATTTGCGCTGATGGGCTCGGGGAGGAGGGGGTGCGGGGGCAGCTGGAGGGGCCTGGAGGGCAAAGCTGGAGCTGGGGGGTCTGTGGGGGAGTCCTGATGTTGAGTCTTCGCGACAGGCGGCGGTGGCGTCTCTGATGTCGCCTCGATGGCCGTCAGAGCCCGCTCTGGGTGGAGGGGCAGCAGAGCCCAGGGCTCTGCCTGAAAGAGGAGCAGCAGAAGCTCGTGGTGGGCTCTGGGAGCCTCCTGAGGAGCCCAGGTGTGACAGGGACGAGCCCCAGCCCTCCTGCATCCCTTCCTGTCCCCGCTGTCCCCCCCCCGGTCACGTTTGAGAGGTGCCTGCAATAATTGTGGCACTTCAGGTGACAAAATCTGCAGCCCCCGCTCTGTCTGGTCACTGTTTGCATTCTTCTCCCTGTCTTGTCACTCTGCTATTTCCACTTTAATTCACTTTCGCTGGCGCTGAAAAGCATTTAAAAAAACCCAAAACCGAAACAAAACAAAAAAAAAAAAAAAAACCAACAACCAAAAAACTTTAATAAGCAGAAACAGATTAAATTCACTTGGCTGTTATTTTTCAAGGAGATTTTTGTTTGTCAAGACGCGGTGCCTGAGGGTGGGGGACTCGATCGGAAGCTGGAACTCCTGGAAATGAGTTAATTAAAAAGCCGATGAAGCTGCCTCTGTCCTCCCTGGGAGTGCAGCGTGCCGGGGCGGCGGCTGCCGCTGCTGCCCTTTCGAGAGGGACACGGCCGTGCCTCGTTAATCACCAACAGATTTGTGATTTAATTGCCATTCAGGGGAAGTCCCCCTCGGTCAAGGCGCTGACTCACTTGGATTTCATTTCATTTACCTCCCGTCTCCTCCTGGGACAACCACAGCCATTTAATGTATTTTATTTTTTCAAACTTAAGTTCCAAAATATTCCTGATTACATCACTCCAGCCCTGCTTTCCTGCCTCGTCTGTGTGTCCATCCCTCCGAGGGCTCCCGGCAGCATCTCCGCCCTCCTCCCCGCGCTTTGGGGACCCTGAGCTCCTCGTTATTCCCTCGTTTGGCAGCACCGCGGACATGACTCTCATTGTAATTATAAATCTCAGCCTCTGTAATTCCCCGCACCTTTTGCAGGGTTGCTGCTGCAAGGAGCCGCCTGCTTTATGGCTCGGAACGCGGCTGTCGCTTCCAATCCTCTCCCGGCCCATTATCTCCCTTTGATGCTTTTGAAGAGCCAGCGAAATGTTAATTCCAGCTCGGTCCTCTCCTCTCCCCCTCTCTCTGGGCAAATCCAGCCTGGAAGGGGCTGGCAGGTGATGCCTCAGGTTTAGGTTTTGTATTTTTTCACATTCTGTGCTGCTTTAGTGTGTGGGTCTGGGCTTCACAGCAGGGGATGCTGAGCTCTGTGCACAGAGCAGGGAGACAAAACAATTCCTGCTCCAGCTGGGACCAAGGACAAATGGCCCAAATCTCAGGCCCAGGAGCACAAACACCGTGGGCTGGAGAGAGAAAAACAAGGATGGGACTGCATGGGCTGAAGCTGGAATGGGACAATGAACTGCAAGATGCAAATGGTGCAGGACTTGTAAAAGTGAGAGACCCCGTGCCCGGTCGTGCATTTTGGGACCATTTTGGTTCATTTTGGGTTCATTTTGTGATCTTTTGGGTTCATTCTGTTTTCTTTTGGGTTCATTTTGGGACCATTTTGGCTCATCTTGGGTGCAGCCCTGGCTGTGCTCTTGTGCTGCCCAGGGTAGATCCATTGAAGAGATCCTTTAAACAGATCCCTGCTTTATTCTGTAATTCTGGCCTCAGTTCCAGCTCAGCCTTCACAAGGCCTCACCCCCAGACAGTGCCCAAAGTTCACAAGTTCACAAGTTCACAAGTGCCCAGCCAGGGCTGCACCCAAGATGACCCCAAATGGTCACAAAATGAACCCAAATGGTCACAGTGTCTCTCACCTTTTTAAGTTCTGCTTCATTTGCATCTTGGAGTTTATTGTCAGTTCCAGCTTTAGCCCATCCAGTCTCATCCTTGTTTTTCTCTCTCCAGCCCACGGTGTTTGTGCTCTTGGGCTGAGATTTGGATCATTTGTCCTTGGTGCCCAGCGGGAGCAGGAATTGTTTTGTCTCCCTGCTCTGTGCAGAGCTCACCATCCCATAATAGGAAGCTCAGAACTCCACGCTAAAGCAGCGGAAAATCCAAAAAATATAAAAACTGAAACCCGAGGGCCGTGGCTGTGCCTGACCCCCCCGCCAGGGCTGCACCCTCTGTGGTTTTGGGGCATTTGGGGTGGGCAGAGGACGGGCAGGGCGGGCGCTGGGGCGGCAGCAGCGCCAGCAGGGACAGATGGAGCCACAAAGTGCCACCACGTGGTGCTGGCCACGGCCCGCCTGGCGCTGCCACCCGCGCCAGATTGTCAGCCCTGGATGGTCCCGGAGCCCTGCAGGGGACGGGCAGCGCGTCCCCGTCCCCACGGGCGGTGCCACATCCCCAGGGCTGCCAGGGAAAGGTAGAGATACATATTATAATATTATACATGTTGTGATACAGTGCGTGTTATAATACTGGCTTTTTGCAAATACTAAAATATTTTAAAATATTAAACATTTAAAAATATTTAAAATAATTTAAAATATTTTAAAATATAAAATACTATAAATATATAAATATATGTTTCATAAATGTATATTATTTATAAAATGATATTTTATAAATAAAATATATATTATAAATATTTAGTATAATAAATATGCAACAAGCTAATACAATAGAAATAAATATATAAAAAGTGTTAATATATTTATGTAAAATATAAATATATTAAAAGTGTTTCCAAAATAGCAAATGTGCTCTTGGCTGAACACCACCAGCCTTTGCTTTATTGTCTTTATCTCCTATTGCCCCTTATTAAACTTTTAAATTGTTACAATAGGGTTAAAAATGGGGTTAAAACCTTGTTTTTCCTAGTTGGATCTGCTGAGCTGGGGTAGGGATGGCTGCTGTGCCATCCTGTGCCCACAGGTCACAGTGCCCACCACAAATGGTGCCAGAACATTCTGGATTTGGCTGTGATTTATGGGCTCAGTGAGGAGCTTGTCCAGTCATCCCGAAATAATAAATAAAATCCACACTGTCATCCCAAAATAATAAATAAAACTCACAGCCGGCGCTGTCAGCAGATAGGATCAGCAATATCAGGGGAGGGAAAATTACTGAGGGTCCGAGAGAGAGAAGTGAGGAGAGAGAGGGAGGGAAAAGTTGGGGAGGGAAAAACTGGGGAAGGGAAAAGCTGGGGAAGGGAAAAGTCAGGATACACATCATTATCCTGGTGATTTCTCCTTCCAGCCAGGTGGATCCCACTCCCTGTCCCTGGATCCCTCTCCTTGTCATTGGATCCCTCTCCTTGTCCTTGGATCCCATTTCTTGTCCCTGGATCCCTCTCCTTGTCCCTAAATCCCATTCCTTGTCCCTCAATCCCATTCCTTGTCCCTAAATCCCACTCCTTGTCCTTGGATCCCACTCCCTGTCCCTGGATCCCTCTCCTTGTCCCTAAATCCCACTCCTTGTCCTTGGATCCCTCTCCTTATCCCTGGATCCCACTCCTTGTCCCCCAATCCCACTCCTCACCCCTGGACCCACCTTCCCTCCTGCAGAGGGTCGGATGGGGCTGGGAACAGCCTGGAATATCGGGATCCCCCTGGAATAAAAACGCCTTTAAATCCCTTCCCACCTGAACTCTTCCAGAACTCTGCAAGGCCCCAAGACCCCCTCTGGGACCCCAGGCTCCCATCCCCTCCCATCCCATCCCATCCCATCCCATCCCATCCCATCCCATCCCATCCCATCCCATCCCATCCCATCCCATCCCATCCCAGCCCATCCCCTCCCATCCCATCCCATCCCATCCCATCCCATCCCATCCCATCCCATCCCATCCCCTCCCATCCCCTCCCATCCCCTCCCATCCCATCCCATCCCATCCCATCCCATCCCATCCCATCCCATCCCATCCCATCCCCTCCCATCCCATCCCATCCCATCCAATCCCATCCCATCCCCTCCCATCCCATCCCATCCCATCCCATCCCATCCCATCCCATCCCATCCCATCCCATCCCATCCCCTCCCATCCCCTCCCATCCCCTCCCATCCCCTCCCATCCCATCCCATCCCATCCCATCCCATCCCATCCCATCCCATCCCCTCCCATCCCATCCCATCCCATCCCATCCCCTCCCATCCCCTCCCATCCCATCCCATCCCATCCCATCCCATCCCATCCCATCCCATCCCATCCCCTCCCATCCCATCCCAGCCCATCCCATCCCATCCCATCCCCTCCCAGCCCATCCCAGCCCATCCCATCCCCTCCCAGCCCGGGAAGGGCAGCTCGGGAGCGGTGCCAGCTCCTGTCACCGGCGGTGCCACATCGCGGTGACAGCGGCGACACCAGCGCGCGGGGAGGGGGCGGGCACAGCCGGGCAGGGCTGGAAAATCCCGTGGAAAATGAACATTGTTGTGACTTCCAGCGCCGCGGCAGTGCCAGGAGGGGCTGGGCGCACCAGTGACTCCAGTAGCCATGCCGGGCTGCTGTGCCAACCCCTCTTCCCTCCTTTTTCACCCCAATTTGCTTCAATCCTCACCCCTTGCTCGCTCCCCGAAACTCCAGCGACCCTTTGGGAGGGGCAGGAACCAGAGCAGGTTTGAATCCGAGCTCAGAGATTCTCAAAGGGAAAAAACCAAAAGTCAAACCAAGAATCTTAATGGTATTTTTTTGTTTGTGTGTGTGTGTGTGTGTTCTCTTCTGTTTTATCTTTTCTTTGTTGTTAGCAACCCAACTACTGGAGCTTTAAGGTCAGTATTTTGGATTTTTCCTGCTTTCTCTCTGAAATGCATGTGCTTGGCTGTGGCTCTCGAGGGGGGTGGGAGCCCAGGGTGGGATTTTTTTGGATGAGGATTCCTGAGCTGAAGCTGAAGGTGGTGAGAGGGAATTTTGGGGTTTGGGGTGAGCCGTGAGTGGTTCTGTGAGGCCTCGTTCTGAGCACCCACCCCACGGCCAAATCCTGCTGCTATGGGTTATTTCTGAGACAGAATTCTGGGAAAAGGATGGGAAAAGGTTGGTTCAGGATGGGGCTGGAAGCTCGGAGTGGCTGCTCAAGCAGGGGTACTCTGGTTTCCAGCCTCCTCTTCCTCCTCCTCCTCCTCCTCCTCCTTGCCCGGTGACTCCCTGGCTGCCCTTCAAGGTCGCCGCCTTGCCGGGTGGCCTTGGCGCCTTGTCCCCGGTGCATTCGCTCTTCCCGTGGAAAAAAATAAACCCAAAGAACCCAGGGAATGTGGGGCCGGGAAATGCGGGATACGAAAATTTGTCCCGAGTTTTCATGCCCGGAGTGGAACGGGGGTGGAGCCGCGGCTCCGGGAGGTTCAGCTGGCCCCGGCTCCCACAGGGCATTCCCGGCACTGCCAGGGGAGGGAAGGCGCGAGATCCTCACTTTTTTATCTTTTTCTCGGATTTTTTATCTTTTCTTCCGATTTTTTTGCGACTAAGAAATAAAACAGGGCTGAACTTTAGGACCTTCCTGGCGCTTTGAGGGGAGGGAAGGCAAAAAAATCCTCAGCTTTAAAATATTTTCCCGATTTTTTGCGCCCTTTCCCCGGGGCATGGCATCGATCTGCCACCCCCGTGCCACTGTCACCTCTGTTCCATCGTCACGCTGCTGCCAGCCCAGGCTCCCGGCAGATTCCCGATCCTCCAGGACACCCCGGTCTGTCTCTAGGACATCCCGGTCTGTCTCCAATACATCCCAATCCTCCCCGCACTTTTCCATCCCCTCATTCCTGCCCTCCCTGCCCGAAAATCCCGGCCGGGGCCATCCCAAAGGCTCGCGGTGTTTTTGGGACATCCAGGGTCACATCCAAGGGGGGAAAATCCCGCGGGGAAGTTCAGTGGAGAGGGCCGGGGGCTCCCGCCGCGCTGATGCGAGGGGTGGGGTGGAATTTGGATTCCCGGAGGAACGAGGAGATCCAAAGGCTCGGCAGAGCTCCTTTGGAGCCGGGACTTTAAAGGAACATCAAAGGCAGCCGAGTAAAAGATCCAGAAGGGCAAAACCGGCGGGGGACGCACAAAGGACGCGCTTGTCTTAAAAACGAGCGTCAGGAGCGGCTTCATCCGCACCGCGCTCCCGCTCCGGCCTCGGGCCCGCGGCTGCGGCTGCCCGGGAGCCCCGCGTCTCCTCGCGGGAAGCCATTTCCCCCTCGGCGGCGCTCGGCCAGCCGCAGTGAGAGCAGGAGATGAGAGTTTACTCGCAGGAGATGAGCAAATAGGAGGCGGCGAGCCCTGGGCTGCTGTAATCCCGCTGCTCCCGCTGCCGCCTCCGCCGGCCCCGCCGAGGGCCGCGGGCGCGTTGATCCCGGGGGTTGATCCCGGGGGTTGATCCCGGTGGGAAGGGGGATTTAGGGTGGGTAAACAGTGGGGAGAGGCTGCTCCAACCGCCTCGCTGTGGTTTTTGGGGTCCTCAGTGGTTTTGCGGCATGGCCGGGAGATGATGCTCGTTGTTGTCCATCGATCGCGGGGCTGTCGATATTTATGGATGGGTTATGTGGGAAAAGCGATTAAAGGTCTCCTGATCCCACCCCCCTGCCCCTGGCGGGGATGGCGCCCACCCCATCCGGGTGCTGGGAATGGAAGGGGCATCCTCAGCGCAGGAACGGGGAAACTGAGGCACGGCAGGAATGGACGGGGTTGGGGAAGGTGTGGGGCGAGCGGCAGCGTCAATATTCATGAGGCTGCAGAGGATCCAGGCTTTTAAATATTCATCAGCACGCGGAGCTTCTGCTGCCAGCAGGAAAATCGGGGAGAGGGGATGAGAAGTCCCCCTTTTTCCTTCCTTTCCCCTTTTCCCTTTTCCATTTTCCATTTTCCCTTTTCCCTTTTCCCTTTTCCCTTTTCCCTTTTCCCTTTTCCCCTTTCCCTTTTCCCCTTTTCCTTCTTTCCCTCTCCGTCTCCAGGGACAGAGAGGTGCCTTTACCTCAGGGACATCCAGGTGCTGTCACCTGCAGAGTGTCGGGAGTTTCTGGGATCGAGATCAGGGGTTGGGAATGGCCCATCCCGGAGCCCATCCCAAGGCGGGGAGTCCCGCTCACTCCGGAGGGGGCGGCCCCTTCCTTCAGTCAAGGGGTCCGGTTTAAAAACCCTAATCCGATTTGAACGCTAATCCTGTTAACATTGAGATCGGGATTAATTCTGCTTTAATCGGGATAATCCTGACAAAATGTTCAGCATTAGACGTGGGATGAGTTATTGCTGCCGGCAGCGGCAACGATTTTAATTTGGGGGCGGGGGGAGAGGGGAGAGGGCTGGGAGGGCGGCGTTGGAAAGGCCACAACCCCTTCGATGGGGGAGACTCCTGGAAAAACCCTTTGGGTGCCTCTCAGACCACCCCGGGCCTCTCATTTCCTCCACTTCTGCCCCAAATTCCCTCCAGTTTTCCCCATTTTTCTTCCCAGATGGGCATCCCCCGGCTCCTCGCCTCCAGCGGCAGGAGCTGGGATGTTGGAATTCCTTCCCGAGAGGAATCCATCGCTCCTGGCTGGTGCAGCTGAGGGAAAGGGCGGAGCAGAGGGGTTGGGTTTCGCCGGCCGGGATCAGGTGTCCGAGCGGGGCGGCACCAGAGCCGGGACCTGGGGCAGAGCAGCCAGGCTCGGGATGCTGAATTCCCCTTGGGAATGCTGGGTTCTGCTCAGGGATGGTGTATTCGAATTGGGAATTATAGTTTCTCATCAGGGATGCTGGTTTCCGGTCAGGGATGTTCTATTCCAGCTGGGAATGCTGGTTTCTGTTCAGGGATGCCAGTGTCTGTTTGAGGACACTGCATCCCAGTTGGGAAAGCTGGGTTCTGGTCAGGAATGTTCTATTCCAGTTGGGAATTCTTGTCAGGGATCCTGGGTCAGCAATGTTGGGAATGCTGGGTTCTGGTCAGGAATGCTCTATTTGAATTGGGAATTATGGTTTCTCATCAGGGATGCTGGTTTCTGCTCAGGGATGTTCTATTCCAATTGGGAATGCCCATCCCGTGGACCCCACCCCATGGACCCCGCCCCATGGATCCCATCCCACCCCACGGACCCATCCCAGGGCTCAGCACCAGATGGGGTCTGGGCGGGACCCCGGGATTAAGCGATGAGAGGGGGATCAGCAGGGATTAATCCCGATGCGTGTCCAGCCCGGGGCCGGAGCCTCGGTAAATAACCGTGCCCGGGGCGGTGCCAGCCGTGCCAGCTGTTTTCCAGGGATTTCAGGGCTCCCTCGCCTTTATCCCCATCCTGCGGAGGAGCTGCAGACGGGCAGCGGAGGGCAAGAGCTGCCAGGAGCTGCCAGGACCCGCCAGGACCCGCCAGAACCCGCCAGGCCCCGCCAGGGCCATGCCCGGCCGCGCTCCGGAGCACCCTCGGTGCCCATGGGGCGCGATTCTGGGGGCTCTGGGGGCTCCTGGAGGGCGCGGCCCCCGCCCCGGAGCTGCCCAGCCCAGCCCGGGAGGCTCCTCCCGGTGACGGGAGGGGAGGGGAGGCTGAGCTCGGGGCCAGGCGCCGCCGGCGGCACTGGCACAGCGAGGGTTTGTCCATCCCAGGTCTGTTTTGCGGCTGGTCTCGGGGCTTTTGGGGCTGGTCTCGGGCTGGTCTCGGCGGTTTTGGGGTGCGAGGGGGTGCGGAGCTCGGGGTGGGGGTGGGAATTGGAGCTCTGAGTGTCCCGGGGCGGTCAGAGGGGGACGGAGCCGCTTCTCCTCCTGCCGTTCCTGTCACCTGTCATGGCTTGGAAGCCCCTCAGGTGTGGAATGGACGGGGGGGTCGGGCAGGACCCGTTTTTCGCTCGGGAGGGCTCGGGCAGGGCCCTGGGAGCCTGTGGGGCTGGGACAGACCCCGTGTCCCCTCCCGAGGCCCCTGGCGGGGCCGCAGGGTGGAAATCTGCAGCTGTGGGGTGGCTCCGGGTGCTGTTGGGAGCAGCTGCTCCATCCCGGGCCAGGATTCCTTCCCCGCGCATTTTTCCCTTGTTTTTTTTCCCTCCTGTCTGCTTTGAAGTGACCTGTGGGAGGTCCAGGGCTGCTCCTGTCACCTCTGTCCCTCTCCTGACCCCTCTCCCCCTCTCCATCCAAGCGGCTCCACCGCTTTTCCCCATCCAGAGGGGTGACCCCGCTCCTTTCACGGATTCCCAAAAATCCGCCGGGTCCTTTGATCCTTCCCTGCTCCTCTCCGAGCATTCCGCCCTCCCAGCTGGGCCGGGGAATGTGGGAGAGGGGTGTGGAGGATGAGGATGAGGATGAGGCAGGAATGAGGAGCATCCTTATCTCCAGGCAGAGATAATGGAGCTGCTTCCGCAGGGGATGGTCGGGGCTTTTTAGGAGCTCAAAGAATCCCTTAATTGTGGCTTTTTTTAGCTCTGGGGAGACAAAAGGAAAAAATAAATTCGACATTAAAAAAACTCCCTCCATTCCCCATCCCATCGTTTTTATATAAAACTCCCAGGGATGGGGGAGGGGATGGGGACGTTCCTGGCCCTGCTGGAATTGGGGATTTTTCCCAGTTCCTCCTCCAGAGGCTCTGGGGGTGCTCCTGGCCCTGCTGGAATTGGGGATTTTTGGGGTCGGGTTTTCCCCAGGACCCTCACCACGGGGGCACTGCCGGGGGTCCAAGCTTTGCTCCAGCGGGATTCCCTCGGCTCGGGAGGCTCCCAGGGGGCTTCATCCGAGCAGGTTTAATCCCGGGGGGACGCTGTGGGCATCCCGAGCTCGATGGCCTTTGCCCAGCCCCCTCTGCCTCGCAATTCCAGATTTTTCCCGGCGCGGCCTCCCCGTGGCCTTGAGCGGCTTTTGTTGTGGCTGCTCTCCCTCGCTCCCGTCCCGAGCGTTCCCCGCTGGGATCCCCACGGGCACCAGCCGGGAATTCCAGGACCCAGCTCCGGGATTGCCGCTCTGGGGCTGGCTCGGCAGGAAATGGGTCATTTCCCAGCTGGGGACAGGCGCAGGGCAGCGATGTCCCCTCCCTCCCTTCCCTGCCACCACCTCGGGTCCCGCAGGGAATTTTCTCGGTGCCCAAGGGGAATTTGGGGCTGCAGAAGCCCCCGGGGAGGGGTCTGGGTGTGGATGAAAGGGTCACCTGGGGGGCAGGACGGAAAAATGGGGGGGCACGAGGTTTTTATGGCCACGCTGGGGTTTTTTAGGATGGGGTTTGGGGTTTATCCTGAGCCTTTCCCAGCAGGGAGATGGCCCCTGCATGCCCTGGTGGGGCAGGGGACATCCAAACTGGCACTCCTGGCACCCTGAGGGCAGGGTCAGGAGCGCTCAGAACACCTGCAATTCCAGAGGGATGGGCAAAGCTGCACCGAGGTGCCACTCTTGGGGTCACCATGGCCAGGTCCCCCCTGGGGCGGGGGGTCCTGTGCTCATCTGGGGGGGTTTTTGCCCATCTGGGAGGATCCCGAGCCCCAAGGGCTGCCCTGAGTTTAGGGAAGGGAGGCTGGGGTGGCTCTGCCCCGGTGCCGGTGACAGTTTCGGGGGTTGGGGACAGCACATTGCGCAGAGCATCAGGGCAGAACGGTCCCTTCCGGGCTGAAAACCCATTAACGCTCATCTCGCCTGGCTTGGTCGGGGTTTTTTTGTGGTTTGACTGATTCCATAAATTATCCACAGCGGGAGCTTCGGAGCCCGAGGGCGGTTGCAGGGCCGGGAGGGGGCTGGGCTCACCTGGGGCAGGGAAGGTGCCCCTGTCACCCCCGGGGGTGGGGATGGGGGGTATTTGGGGTGGGGAGTAAAAGGGATTCAGGGATGGATGCAGGGACGGATTTGGGGCAGGGCGAGATCCCAGAGAATGGGAACAGGACAGGGACAGGGGGTGTTGGGCTCACCTGGGGCAGGGAAGGTGTCCCTGTCACCCATGAGGGGTGGAAATGGGGGCGATTTGGGGTGGGGTGTGGAAGGGATGGATGGATGGATGGATGGATGGATGGATGGATGGATGGATGGATGGATGGATGGATGATGGATGGATGGATGGATGGATGGATGGATGGATGGATGATGGATGGATGCAGGGATGGATGCAGGGATGGATGCAGGGATGGATGCAGGGATGGATGGATGGATGGATGGATGGATGGATGGATGGATGGATGGATGGGTGCAGGGATGGATGCAGGCACGGATGCAGGGATGGATGGATGATGGATGGATGGATGGATGGATGGATGCAGGGATGGATGGATGGATGGATGGATGGATGGATGGATGGATGATGGATGGATGCAGGCACGGATGCAGGGATGGATTTGGGGCAGGGCGAGATCCCAGAGAACAGGAACAAGGCAGGGGAAGGATCCAGGAAGGCAGAGCCAGGCAGAGCTGCAGCCCTGGCTCACATCCCCTCCAGGAGCTGCCGGCCCCATCCCTGTGCTTCCCTAAGGATCCATCCCGGGCTGGGATCTGGGTGAGCATCGCCCCAAACCCAGAGCAGGGTACCCAAAAACCACAGCCTTGAGGGCGGGGAGCACCAAAATCCACCTTTTCCACCCCAAAACCACCCCCACGAGGGGTCGGAGCTGTGTCCCACGGCCCCAGGGATGGGAGCAAGGAATGTTTCCCTCCATCCCTGCATCCCTTCCTGATGTGAGGCTCTGCCAGGGCTCTTTGTGCTCCAACAGCAACAACCCAGCCCAGCAGTCAATTTTCCAGCAATTAACTACAGCGAGAACATTTCAAGTCCTCTCAAACCCCGCCTCACAGGATTAATTAAATCTTCCAATTAATGTCTCATTTAAATGGCGATGATGGCTGTTATCATTTCATATTGATTTCTTTCTTTTTTTTTCCTTTTTTTCCCCTGTCTTAAAATAGAGCTGTTGTCCCCTTCCACAGCGCCGCCTTTTCCACACCCTGGGAGCTGTTTGTTCCCTCTGTTGGGTTTGCCAACCTTCAACAAGTGCCTGGAAAATCCAGGCTTGGGTTTTTGGGGTTATTAACAGGCAGCAGTTCTGGGAATGGCCACAAATTTGGGGATATTTTTGGATTTTGTGGATATTTGTGGATATTTGGAGATATTGGGGATATTTGGGGATATTTGGGATATTGGAAAATCCACATTTTCCACATCTGTGGTGCAAACTTTCTGGCAGCAGGCTCCTGTGAAAAGGGGATCCTGGAAAATGAAATCCTCCCAGCTCCCAGAGCCATAAACCTTCCCAGTGCTTTGCTTCCAGAAGGATCCGGGCGTTTAGGATTCCCGGGAGTGGAGTAATGGATGTGTAACCTCCGGGAGCAGCCAAGGTCATTCCAGTGCTCGGCTCTGGCAGCCTTGGCTCCTTCCTGCAGGGTTAAATTCCAGGGGTTTGCCAGTGTGGGAGCCCAAGGCACCGGGATGGAGCTGGGAAGGTTTATCCTGGAGCGGGGTGGGATTGGGAATGGGAATGGGGTCTGTGCTGGGAGCAGGAGGTGGAGCAGGCATGGAGTGGGGGGTGAAGCACGTCAGAGCCTGAGCTGGGGCGGGAACGTGGCGTGGAACATCCCTGGATGAGGATGGAGTTACCTTGGATGTGGGATGGGAGATCCCTGGATATGGGATGGAGCATCCCTGGATGAGGATGGAGCATCCATGGACAAGGATGGGGCATCCCTGAATGAAGGATGGGGGATCCTTAGATGTGGGATGGAGCCCCCTGGGTTTGGGATGGAGCCCCCTGGATTTGGGATGGAGCCCCCTGGGTTTGGGATGGAGCCCCCTGGATGCGGCCCAGCCCCACCCTCAGGCACAGGGAGGGATTTTTGGGGGTGTCCCAGGGGTTGCACTCGCCAACCTTTGTGTCTCCCTCCCATCCCAGGCATTCCACGCTCCCACACCCCTCACCAGCCTCTCCATCCCGGCCACATTCCTGAGGAGAAGCGGGACCAGCCTCACCCAGGGCTGCTGGGTCGCCCATCCCTGCACCCCCTGACCTGTCCCTGTCCCCCGTCCCATTGCAGACCAGGAGCTCCCGGCACTCCCAGGGCTCCCAGCCTGGCCTGGCCGACCAAGCCAAGCTCTCCTTCGCCTCGGCCGAGTCCCTGGAGACCATGTCGGAGGCGGAGCTGCCGCTGGCCTTCAACAGGATGAACCGGTTCCGGCAGAGCCTGCCCCTGTCCCGCTCGGCCAGCCAGACCAAGCTGCGCTCCCCAGGTACCCCTGGAGGCCCCAAAACCTCCCTGGTGGAGGGTGGGGTTGGTCTCCACCTGCCCAAAATTCCAGACCAAGCTGCGCTTGGCCAGAAGTTCCTCATCCCATTTTTTTGGGTGGCCCAGAGCTCTCAGGGAACACATCCCCTCACCAGGGCGAGGCTGGGTGGCCAAACATTCCCCAGCCCCTTTTTTTGGTTGCCCTGGACACTTCCACCTTCACCAGGGCACTGTTGGGTGTCCAGCTCCTTTTTGTGGGTGCTCCCAAGCCTTGCACCTTCAGCAGGGTGAGATTGGGTGGCCATTAGTTCCCCAACCCCTTTTTTTGGATGCCCCAGAGCCTTCCACCTTCACCAGGGCACTGTGGGGTGGCCAGAGCTCCCCAACCCCTTCTTTTGGCTGGGCAGACCCTGTCACCCCCATGGAGAAGGGGCAGGGTCAGAGCTGACTCCGGCGCGCCTCCTGTGCTCCCAGGGGTGCTGTTCCTGCAGTTTGGGGACGAGACCAGGCGGGTGCACATCACGCACGAGATCAGCAGCATGGACACCCTGCACGCCCTCATCGTGCACATGTTCCCCCAGAAGCTCACCATGGGCATGCTCAAGTCCCCCAACACTGCCATCCTCATCAAGGACGAGTCCCGGAACGTCTTCTACGAGCTGGAGGATGTCCGGTGAGCAGGGAGGGATCAAATCCCACCCGAGGCTGGTTTCCAGTCCTTTAAATCCGTCACAAGATGGGAAATCTGCGGGACTGTCCTGGTTTGAAAAGTCAGGTGTCCGCTAAGGAAGGCAGGAGTTTCCCTTAAAATGGAAAATGTAAACCCCCTCCCTCCAGGTTGTTATAATTTTAAAATTAAAATGTTCTCAGGCAAGCTGCCCCACCTCTAACAGATAATAGAACACACTCATATCCTACAACCCAGGACAGGGATGAAGGAAAAAAGGAGGTGGTGGGTGCAGTGCTGGTGTTTTGTGGGGTCTGTCCCGGGTGTTCAGACTCTGCCTCTGCTTCCAGAGATATCCAGGACCGAAGCATCATTAAAATCTACCGGAAAGAGCCGCTCTACGCCTCGTTCCCAGCCTCACACATCACCAACGGCGACCTGAGGGTGAGAGGGGACACGGGCACAGCCCAGGGGGGTGGCGGGGCCTGGTGGAGTGGGAGCAGTAGGAAGAGAAAGTGGCAGAGATTGGGAATTGGGAACTGTGTGTGGCTGGGATCCATCCTGCCTGCTGCCAGCGCTGGGTGGGAGCTGACAGCGGGGTCGTAAATATGGTTTGTAGGGAATTAAATCCTGGGGATAATTCATTAGGATAAATCATCAGGATAAATCATCAGGATAAATCAGCCTGCTGCTGGCTGGGAATCACAGAATTAGAGAATCACAGAATCACAGAAGCATAGAATCACAGAATCACAGAATCATAGAATCACAGAATTAGAGAATCACAGAATCACAGAATCATACAATCACAGAATCACAGAATCACAGAATCACAGAATCACAGAATCGCCAGTCCTTGGTGGGGCAGAGGGCCCAGCAGCGTGGGGCTCACTCAGTGCTGATCCCCCCGCCCCATTCCCACAGCGGGACATGGTCTACGCCTCCCGGGAATCCTCTCCCACCCGCCGGCTCAACAACATCTCCCCAGCCTCGCACCTGGCCTCGGGCTCCCCGCCGCCCGTGCTGCAGTCCTCATCGCCGTCGCGCTCCCGCATGTCCTACAGCGGCGGCCGCCCGCCCTCCTACGCCGGCAGCCCCGTGCACCACGGCGAGCGCCTGTCCAGCCTGCCCCCGGCGCAGGGCGTGTCCCCCAGCCCCAGCGCCATCCTGGAGCGCCGCGATGTCAAACCCGACGAGGACCTGGCGGGCAAGAACGTGGTGCTGGTGAAGAACGAGGGGCTCTACGCGGATCCCTACGGGATGGTGCACGAGGGCCGGCTCAGCATCACCTCCACGCAGTCGCTGGCGGGCATGGGGGACCCCTTTGGCTACTCTGGGGGGCTCTACAAGCGGGGCTCGGTGCGGTCACTCAGCACCTACTCGGCGGCCGCGCTGCAGACGGAGCTGGAGGACAGTTTGTACAAGCCCAACGCGCCCATCTACAGCGACACGTACGGCCCCGGGCTGGGCTTCCGCATGCCACCCTCGTCCCCGCAGAAGATGGTGGAGCCCGGGCAGAGCCCGCACAGCCCCTACTCGGGCCCGCCCAGCCGCTCCTCGCCCGTCCGTCAGTCCTTCCGCAAGGATTCCTGCTCCTCTGTCTTCATGGACGGCCCCGCGGGCAAAACGCGCAACCCCAGCTCGTCCGGGCCCCCCGAGCTGTTCCCTGGCCCCGCAGAGCGGCCGCTCTCGGGCTTCGGATCGCCCGGACCGGCCAAGGACACGGAGACCAGGTGAGAGGAGGCGTGGTGTGCTTGCACCAGGGGTGCTCCAGGTTGTGTTTGTACCTGGGGTGCTCCAGGCTGTGTTTGTACCTGGGGTGCTCCAGGTTGTGTTTGTACCTGGGGTGCTCCAGGTTGTGTTTGTACCAGGGGTGCTCCAGGCTGTGTTTGTACCTGGGGTGCTCCAGGTTGTGTTTGTACCTGGGGTGCTCCAGGTTGTCCTGGATTTGTGTTTGTTCCTGGGATGTTCCAGGTTTTCTGTTGCCTTTGGATTTGGGATCCCCGGTGGGTTTGAGCTTTGCTAAAAGGGGATTTTGCATGGACTGGAGGGGGAGGAGGAGTGGATTGGGGGGAGGAGGAGGAGCGGAGGAGGCGCTGCCCCATCGCCACTGCAGTGCTGGGGTGGGGAATTGGGCGCCGGGTGAGGGCTAGATGCGAGAACAGACAGGGAATGAGGAGCTGCAGCTGGCGACAGCCGTGTCCCCAGCTCCCGGGCTGGCAGGGCTGGGCTGTGAGCGGGGCCGGGAGCGGCCGGGGGTGGCCGTGGTGGCAGACGCAGCCCATGACCCGTCCCTGTCCCTGTGCCGGCGCAGGGAGCGGATGGAGGCCATGGAGAAGCAGATCGCCAGCCTGACGGGGCTGGTGCAGAGCGCGCTGCTCCGCGGCTCCGAGGCTGAGACCCCCAGGTGAGGGCAGCTCTGGGACCCCGGGGGCTCTGTCCCTCCTGGGGGTTTGTCCCCCTCCCAGGGGGCACCAACCCCGCCCACACTCAGCCCCCTCCTCTCTTTGGTTTCAGTGAGAAGACAGAGGCCACCAACGGCGGGACCCCCCCATCAGCGTGTGAGTGACCCCCGGCCCTGCAGGACCCCCGTGGGTGTCCCAGGGTGGGCTCTGCAGCCCCCCCTCATGTGCTGGTGATGCCTTTCTCAGGCTTACCTAAAACCAGAATTAAGAGAATATGGGTGGATCTATTTAATGAGGGGCCTCCAGGTACGTTAAGGTCAGATGAAGCCTCCCTAAGGGGCTACACCCAAAATGGATGATGGTCATGAGTTTTTCAGACAATTATAAGTTTGTCCACTTATGTATCAATTAATTGATATTAATTGATGTAATTTGGGTTAATCCTCCAATTACAGATTCAGGTAATGAAGACATTTACTTCCAGTTTGTTTCCCCCCCAATTCACCTTTTTTAATATTTTTTGGGGCCTGAGGTAGTGAGGTGTCCTTGAGTTACAGGCCTGGAGAGCAGCAGCTGACAGACCATGGAGTTTCAGAATTATTCCCTAAAGCAGTACAGGATTTGAAAAATATAAAAGCTAAAGTCCTGAGGCATCACTGGCAAGCAGTGGGATCCCCCCATGCTGCTCTGGGGTGGCCTCAGAGGAGGCAGGGAGGACTCAGCATGGATGGGGGACTTTGGAGACCACCAGAGCTGTAGGATCGGGTGGGGAAAGAAAAGAAACGGGCACCAAAACCCCTCAGCAGCCTCCGCTTTCCCCCCCAGCCACCAGCCGCAGTGGCATGGGCACCCCAGTGCCCGCGCCGCCACCGCCCTCGGCCACCAGCACCCCGGCGGGGCAGCCCACGGCCATCACCCGCCTGCACATGCAGCTGCACCTGCACGACCTGCAGCAGAACGCCAGCGACCTCCGCAACCAGCTGCAGCAGCTCAAGAAGCTGCAGGTGGGCACCTGGGCAGAGGGGACCCCGAATCTGAGCCAGCTCTTACTGGGTTGGGATGGGCAAATCCCCTTTGTGCACTGGGGTTGGTGTCGGGAGGCTCAGGGATCGGTCCTGGAGCTGAGCTTGGGGATCCTCTCCGAATCCAAACTCGGGGATCCTGCCTGAATCCAAACTCGGGGATCCTCTCCAAATCCAAACTCGGGGATCCTGCCTGAATCCAAACTCGGGGATCCTCTCCGAATCCAAACTCGGGGATCTTGCCTGAATCCAAACTCGGGGATCCTGCCTGAATCCAAGCTTGAGGATCCCTCCCAAATCTGAGCTCAGGAATACCCTCCCATTCCAACCCCAGGGATCATTCCTGAATCCAACCCCAGGCATCTTTTCCAAATCCAACCCCAGGGACCCTTCCCCACTCCAATCCCAGGGATCCAACCCCAGGGATCCCTCCCCATGCCCAGCCCAGGGATCTTTCCCAAATTCAGGCTCAGGGATCCCTCCCCTCGCCCATCTCAGGGCTGCTCCCTCACCAGGACCTGTTTCCCATCTTGAGGGGCCTCTCCCAGCCTGACCCCTCCTCCTCCTCCTCCTCCTCCTCCTCCTCCTCCTCCTCCTCCTCCCCACAGCTGCAGAACCAGGAGACGGTGAAGTCGCTGCTGCGGCGGACGGAGACGGAGCTGAGCGTGAGGGTGACGGACACGATGCGCAAGCACGAGGACCCTCTGCAGCGCCAGCGCAGCTTGGTGGAGGAGGAGCGGCTGCGCTACCTCAACGAGGAGGAGCTCATCACCCAGCAGCTCAAGTGAGCCTGGCCACGGGGCCCTGGGAGAGAGAGGGGGCACAGAGCAGCTCTGCACTGCCCAGGGCACGGCACCAAATCGGGGGGTTCCTGTGCAATGACCATGTCCCCAAATTGGGGGGTCCCCATGCAGTGACCACATCCCCAGATGAGGGAGTCCCCACACAGTGACCACGTCCCTACATGAGGAGGGGTCCCCAGCCCAGCCTGAGGAGGGGTCCCAGCTCAGTGACCACACCCCTGAGTGAGGAGGGGTCCCCAGCCCGGTGACCACATCCCCAAGTGAGGAGGGGTCCCCATCCCAGTGCTCCCCTCTCCTGCTACCACCCTCAGGGCTCTCCACCCTCCTGAGCCAGCAGTGACCCCCCCAGTGACCCCCTGCCCTCCCCCTGCCCTCCCAGTGACCTGGAAAAGTCCGTGGAGAAGATCCAGAAGGATCTGGCGCACAACCACCGGCTGATCCCGGCGCAGGAGCTGGAGGAAAAGGCTGTGGTGCTCAAGCAGCTGGGGGAGACCCTGACGGACCTGAAGGGTGAGGAGGGGCTGGGGAGGTGCAAACAGAACCTTCTGGCATTTGCCTGCTCCATCCCTGCCTGGGGATGCTCCAGGATCTCCTGGGTTGGTGTTTGCACCTGGGATATTCCAGGTTTTCCTTGCCCCCCGGGATTTGGGTGCTTGCACCTGAGATTCTCCAGGTTTTCATGGATTTGTGTTTTCCCCTGGGATTCTCCAGGTGCTCCTGGATTTGTGTTTTCCCAGATTTGTGTTTTCCCCTGGGATTCTCCAGGTGCTCCTGGATTTGTGTTTTCCCAGATTTGTGTTTTCCCCTGGGATTCTCCAGGTGCTCCCTGCCCTGGATCTGTGGGTTTGCCCCTGCCAGGGGGGTCCCCTGCCCTCCCAGGTGCCCATCAGTGCCACACCCTGTGCCCACAGCCATGGAGGGGACACCTCCACCCTAAAATCGGCATGGACCCATCAATCCAGACTTTCCCTGGATCCACCCTGCCCACAGCACAGGGTCCTGGCGGCCCTGGCGGTGCCAGCTGGGCGCTGGGAGGGACACGGGGGTGACAGCAGTGTCCCCTGGCAGCCCAGTTCCCCAGCCTGCAGAGCAAGATGCGGGTGGTGCTGCGGGTGGAGGTGGAGGCCGTCAAGTTCCTCAAGGAGGAGCCCAACCGCCTGGACGGGCTCCTCAAGCGCTGCAAGACCGTCACCGACACCCTGGCCCAGATCCGCAGGTGAGCGCCGAGCCCCCGAGGGCACAGCCACCCCTCGGTGTCCCTTTGTCCCCACTGTGCCACCTCTGTGCCCTTTGTGCCACCTCCTCTCTGCGCATCCCAAACTCTCAGGGCGGGAGCGGGTCCGAGGGGTGTGCACAAAATGATCATTTTTCTGCTGAAGGACCCCAAAAAAAAGGACCCCAAAAATACCCTTAGTCCTTTCCAGGCCCCCCTCTTTTGTTAAAATCCTCCTTTTTCTGCTAAAGCGCCCCAAAAACACCCTCACGGTCCTCTCCAGGAGTGAGTGGGAACCCTGTTTGGTAAAAGCCTCATTTTTCTGCTGAAGGACCCCAAAAACACCCTCAGTCCTTTCCAGGTGTGCATGGGACCCTCTCTTTTGATACAAACCTCATTTTGCCTTGTGAATAAAGCAGGATTTTACATCAGGACAGACACACAGCCCTTGGCGTGAGCAGAAATCTCTTTCCCAGGGATCAGGGAGCTGTTCTGTGGTGGAAAAATGCTCAGCCAGAGAAAAGTCCTCTCCCAGAGCCGCTGCGGGGTGGATTTCACCTGCCTGATCCCATTAGGATCCCATTAGGATCCCATTAGGATCCCATTAGGATCCCATTAGTGATGGCTCCTGGCTGCCCCCCGGGATGGCCCCGGGCTCTGCTCTAGCCCAGTTTCCCAGGGAAAGGAGCCTGCAGGATCCCACAGTGCCCTCATCCCAAATAAATCCTCAATCCCAAGGGCGGCCCCAGCGGGATCTGGAGCAGGGGAAGGGTTTGGAGGGATCCCATTTCCCGCCGGGCTCATGAGAGTGGACAGGCCCCCCAAACCAGCACCAAGCCCAGCCCAGAGCACCTCAGCCTTGAGGAAATGAGGATTTTGTGCCTTCCCCGTGCCCCTCAGACCCTCAGTGCCTCCGCTCTGCCCTAGACAAGTGGACGAGGGCGTGTGGAGCTCGCCCAGCAGCCTGAGCCAGTCGCCCAAGAAGGTGGCCCCGGAGACAGATTTCAGCAAAGGGCTGGAGCTGGAGATGCCCACCAGCCCTCCCGTGAGCCTGCACCACCTGACGGGCACCCCCGAGCCCCTGGGCTTCCCCGCCCAGCCCCAGAGCCACCCTGGCAAGAGCAATAACCCCTCACGAGCCCCCGAGATGGTGCCCGCCAAGACTCAGACGGGGCCCGAGACCCCCAGCAAGAAGAGCGCGGACAAAGCAGTGTCTGTGGAGGTGAGAGCCCGGCCTGGGGGGGTCAGCTCGGGGGGGCTCCTCCAGAGGGTCTGGGAAGGCGCAAATGGGGATGGGAGCAGTGCCCACCCTGCTGCTCCTCGGTGGAGGAGCCCTGGCAGCGCCTCTGCTGCCGGGGGCTGGACGAGAGCTGGGCATGCTCACCTGGAGGAAAAGAGACTCAGGGGTGCCCCCTTCACTCTGCACAGCTCCTGAAAGGGGCCTGTGCTCAGCTGGGGCTGGGCTCTGTCTCCAGGAACTGACAGAACCAGAGGACACAGCCTCAAGCTGCGCCAAGGGAAATTTGGGTTGGATATTAGGAAAAAGTTTTTTACAGAAAGATGATAAAGTTCTGGAATGTTCTGTGGTGGAGTCACCATCCCTGGGTGTGTTTAACAAAGCCTGGATGTGGCACTGGGTGCCAGGGTTGAGTTGAGGTGTTGGGGCTGGGTTGGACTCGATGATCTTGAACATCTCTTCCAGCCGGTAATTGTGTGAAATTTGGGGATGGGAGCAAAAATCCGCCCCCCAGCTCCTCGCAGCGGGTCCGGGGGTGTCAGGGGGCTCTGGGGTCACGTCCTGCCCGCCAGGGACGGGGCTGGAGCCGGCGCTGTGTCCGCAGGCGGCCGAGCGGGACTGGGAGGAGAAGCGGGCGGCGCTCACCCAGTACAGCGCCAAGGACATCAACCGGCTCCTGGAGGAGACGCAGGCCGAGCTCATGAAGGCCATCCCCGACCTGGAATTCGCAGCCAAGCACAAACAAACCCCGGGCAGCGGCAGCGCCGCCTCCACGCCTGAGCACAAACCCTCCAAGCCACAGCACACCCCCAAATCGGGGGGCAAAGGGGACCCCAACGGCCGCCGGGGCTCAGGTACGGGGTGGGCAGGGACGGGGTCGCCTCCAGAGGCGAGGCCGGGGGTGCGCGGTGCTGTCCCCGAGGCGGGGGGGGTGGATGGGAGGGACACGGCCGGGCGCGGTGCCCTCAGAGCCCCCTTTGTGCCCAGACGAGCTGACGGTGCCGCGGTACCGCACCGAGAAACCCTCCAAGTCGCCGCCGCCTCCCCCGCCCCGCCGCAGCTTCCCCTCGTCGCACGGGCTGACCACGACCCGCAGCGGAGAGGTCATCGTCACCAGCAAGAAGGAGCCCGGCTTTATGAAGGTGAGGATGGTGGCTGGGCTGGGATGGGCAGCGCGACCCCTCCCGGTGGCCCTCCGTGTCCCTCCGTGTCCCTCCGTGTCCCTCCGTGTCCCTCCGTGTCCCCCGGTGCCTCTCGGTGGCTCTCGGTGCCTCCCGGTGCCCCCCGGTATCCCCGCGGTGCCCCCCGGTGCCCCCGGCCCTCACGGCGCGCTCCCCCCGGCAGAAGGCGGAGTCGGAGGAGCTGGAGACGCCGAAGCCGCAGGTGAAGCTGAGGCGGGCGGTGTCCGAGGTGGTCCGGCCCGCCTCCACCCCGCCCATCATCGCCTCGGCCGTCAAGGACGACGACGACGAGGACCGGATCATCGCCGAGCTGGAGGTGAGCGCGAGAGGGGCGGGAGCCCGGGACCCCGCCCGCAGGTGACACCGGCCCGCAGGTGACACCGCCCTGCCCTTCTGCTCGGGGGGGGTTCGGGGTGTGACATCCCCGGCACCGGCACCGCCCCGGGGTCCCTGCTCTGCGCAGGGCCACGGGGACAGAGTGGTGGCACTGCTGGGGACAGGTGTGCTACACCTGGGTGACACACAGCTGGGTGATGTACATCTGCACTTCCTTCTGCGCTTCCCTCCCACTCTGGGATTTAAGCCAGACTCACCTGGGTTTGAGCACGGCTCAGGTGCTCCAGTGGGGACGGGGGAGTTCTTTCATGGATGGTTTTTCCTTGGATGGTTTTCCTTGGATGGTTTTCCTCCAGGAGGGAGGAGAACTGGGCATGGTGCAGGTGTGGGACAGGTGATGCTGCAGGTGTGGGACAGGTGAAAATGCTGCAGGCAGGGGAACTGGACCAGTGATGCTGCCAGGCTGGAGCAGTGACCCTCCTGGCCGGAGGAGCAGTGATACTGATGGCCGGGGACGGGCGGCTCTGCTGGCTCTGGCTCTGATGGCACAGCTGGCCAGGGGACAGGCGGCCCTGCCAGCAGCACAGGGGACAATGCTGCTCTGTCCCTGCCAGCCGCCACCAGCCCAGCTGCTGTGAGCCCCACTCAGGCCGTGGCCCCGCTGCAGGCCCAGGTCACCCCTCCCTCGCTCCAACGGCCGTGTTTGACTCCCCAGGTGTTTCAGCGGAGCTCAGCCTCCCCTTTCCTCCCCGTGCCCCGCTGTGACCCCCTCGAGGCCGTGTCCCCAGGCCACTCCGAGCCGTGGCCCCTCGGAGCCGAAGGATGGAAGGTAACGGCTCCACGGGCTGCGCTCTCACCTTCCTCCTCTGCCTCCTCTCGGCTCACTTCTGCTGCTTTTCTCTGATTTAACCGACTAATCACCACCTTCTGTCCTCACCGCCTCGCTCCCGGCACTGACGCGGCACCGGAGCCTGCACTAACCCACGGCCGCGGCTCCCGGGAGGCTCCCGGGCCGCCCCCGCACCGCACCGGGCACGGCACGGGCAGCGTCCGCCGCTCTCACGGCACCGGGGGCGGGCGGTGCGGGGGAGACCCCGCCCCGAGTGCATGGGAAGGGAAGGGCTGGAGCAGAGCCGGGTGGTTGGGTTCTGATTTGAAGTTTTTTGCTCCAGTGGGATGTCAGGGCTGGACAGGAGGGAACTGAGCTTCCCCTCCATTCCCTGTCTGTGCTGTGGGTCCTGGTGGATGTGTGGGATTTCTACATCCCTTTCCAGCTCGTGTCCATACTGTGGGTCCCGCTGGGACGTCAGGGCTGGAGAAGGGAGCTGAACATCTCCTTCCATTCCCTGTCCATGCTCTGGGTCCCTGTGGGGTGTCAGGGCTGGACAGGGATGCTCATCTCTCTCTCTGTCCACGGTCCAGTGGGATGTAGGGCTGGACAGGAGGGAACTGAACATCCTTTTCCAGCCCCTGTCCATGCTGTGGGTCCCTGTGGGATGTCAGGGCTGGAGGAGGGAGCTGAGCAATCCCCTCCAGCCCCTGACCATGCCGTGAATCCCGCTGGGATATGTGGGATGGGCCGGAGGGAGCTGAGCCTCCCTCCCTCCCCAGACTCCCGCCTGGAGCTCTGCCATGCCCGGAGGCGCCGCTGTGGGGGGACCCCAATAATTTGTGGCGCCCCGTGGTGCCTCCCCAGGCAAACCCCGCTGCCGCCTGGCCCCTAACCTGTCTGAATTCTCTACCTAGGAGCCGCTGGCGCCGGCAGCCCCGGCCGGCCGGGCGTTCTCCCTGCCCCAGATCGTGCTCACCGAGTGGGTGTCGGAGCCGCCGTCCCCCGAAGCCGAGCCGGAGCTGTGGGCGGCGCCGGGGAGCGCAGCACCAGCAGGGCAGCTGCCACCCGAGGGGACAAAGAGAGGCCGTGTGGCGGCTCCCGGCAGCTCCCCAAAGTCCCCGCTGGCACAGGAACCCCCGCCAGCCCCGCAGGCCCCCGGCAGCGCATCCCGGGCGCTTCCCTTGGCAGCCCCGCCTTTCCCGAGGGATAAAATGGGGGGACAAAGAGGGGACGCGGCTCCGGACGCTGCCGGCAGGCCAGGAGGCGGTGGCAGGGCTTGTCCCCAGAGTCCCGAGGCTGCGCAGCCTCCTCGGAGCCGCGGGGAAGGCGCCGGAGCTGCGGAGGCCGCGCTCCCCTCCACGGGTGCCGGGATCGTTCCCCAAATTCCCGCTGGCCTTGGGGACTCCCAAAGAGGAGCCAGGCTCGCTCCCGGACACCCAGCTGGGGCTCCCAAAGCTGCATGGAGGGAGGAGAGCCCTGCGGCCCGCCCGGGGACACAGCCCGGGGTTCCCGCGGGCAGGGACCCAGCCCCGAGGGCAGCGGGACCTTCCCGGGCGGAGCAGCCGCCCCTGGAGCGGATCCCGGCCCACTCGGGCCCCGCCGCGGCACCGCCGGGATGGGACCGAGGGGCTCCGGCTGCCGGGGGCGGCCCCCGAGCGGCGGGGAAAGCGGCAGAGGGGCTCTGCAGAGGCCACTTGAACCCCGCGGCCCCGGGCAAGAAGGAGATTTACGAGGACACCTACCAGAGACTGGACAGCCTGGAGGAAACCATCCGCGAGCTGGAAATGACCATCAGCGAGATCAGCAGCCACCCCGCCGTGGAATTTGCGTTCCCCAAGGACGCGCCGGGACCCGAGGAGGCCGGGAGGAGCCTGGGGGACCTCGGGCACGGAGGCGGCGACGGTGACACCGCGCTGGACCTCAGCCAGGCCAAGGACGGCGCTGCCACGAGTCCCTTTCCGAGCAGGACCAAGCCAGCGCTGCTCCCCAAGCCGCAGCTGCCCCCCGGCACTCCCCAGGTTCATTTTCTCTTCTCCCCCGTGCCCTGCTCTGCCCTGGATTCGCTCTGATGTCTCTTCCTCTGCCTGCTCCCTCTCTGTGACTCCACCTCCAGGCAGAGCCGAGCTGGAGAACGAATCTTCCTCTTCTCCCTGACACTCGGAGGGGTTTGGGAAGGGCAGGAGCGAGGCAGGAGCTGGAAGGGAGATGGTGCCAAGTGGTGCTGGCTGATCCCGTCCTGGAATTAGACCCTGGATGAGGGGGATTCTTCTGCCCTGGCAGGATTTGGGAGCACCAGGTCCAGGATGGGCATCCCATGGGATCTATGAGAATCCCACGGGATCCACAAGTGTCCCGCAGGGTCCATGGGCATCCCACAGGATCCAAGAGCATCCCACGGGGTCAGCCAGGGCTGGTGCAGAAGCACTGCTCTCAGTTTCACCATTTTCCATAAAATCCCTCTCCTAACAAGCAGCAGCCGGAGCCTGGCAGATGTTTCTCCTAATTAAAGCACAGCACGAGCTCCCTGAAGCCATCCCAAATTGCTTTCTGCTGGAATCCAGCTGAATATCTGAGGAAAAACAGGGAGGAGAAAAATGCCCTGAGCTCCTTGCAACGACAACCTGCTCCTTTATTAACAGCCAGCGCTGGGGAATAAATCTCCTTTTCCATTTGGAGCTGTTCTCTCCCTCCTCGGGGGCTGGAGCTGCAATTTTTCCCATTTTTTTTTTTCCCGGAAACGGGAAGTGGAGCTGCGGGATGGATTTATGGCTGGGGCTGGGGCAAAGCCAGGCTCAGGGTTAGGCTGGGATGGGAGAGGCTGTGATGGGTCGGTCCTAAAGCAGGGCAGGGCAGGGCGGGGCTGGTGTCACATTCCAGGGAAGATTCCCAGCGCTGGAATGCCGGGGATGGTGCGGCACAGGCACTTGTGGGGCTCTCCAGGGCTGGGGTTCGGACTCTGATCCTCATGGGTCCCTTCCAGCTGAGGACATTCCATCCTTTGATGAGTTCCTCGTGCTGCGGGGTGCGGGAATTCCCCGCGTTCCCCCCGGGAGGATCCCAGGGCTTCACCTGAGCCATGGATTCCCCAGCCCGGGCTGGAACAGGACAGGGGCCCCTGGCACGGGAGGGGACCCGGGGGGGTGTGGCACTGCCGCCTGTGTATCCTCACCTGTGCACAGTGAATAAACTCCTCTGTACTCCCACTGCCGCCGCTCCCACCTGGAATCTGCTTCTGCCTGCCGCCGCCTCTTTCCCTCTCTCTTGGCCCCGCGGGCTGTCCCGTCCCGCCCTCGGTGTCCCGGTGTTTGCCGTGTCTCCCTAAACTCCCTCCCGGGTGCCTCCCGGTAAGTCCCGGCGGGGTTCGGAGCTCAGGGCGAGCCGGTGACCCGGTCCTGGCCCGGCCTTGTCCCCTCGGGCAGCGCTGGCAGGGGTGGCGCAGCTCCGGGCACCCAGCGGTGCCGGCCAGGGCTCCACCGGCCGATTTTAACCCTTTCCCCCTGGATTTTGTGTCCCGGCAGAGCGGCGGCGTCTCCATCCCGGCCATGAAGATGGTGAATCCGGCGTCGCGGCTGAAGCAGGGCCAGCAGGGCAGCCCCGACAAGGGCAAGCACATCAAGCAGCGCATGGAGTACATGCGGATCCAGGGCCAGCAGCAGGTACTCCACCCCTAGAGCCGCCCCGGGGCTGCCCGCCGCCCTGGCACCGCCCAGGGCACGGCCCGAGCCGGGCGCACCCGAGCGGGGCACACCCGAGCCGGGGATGAGTTCTGGGACCGCATTCTCCCTTCCTTGGTGCCTTCTTGGCTTCGGCTGAGCCCGGCGGGGCTGGGGACAAAGGGACGCGGTGGTGGCGGTGCGGGAGGGGCTCTTGTCACACTCTGTGCCCGCCCCGTGGCTGGAGACAGGGACGCGAGAGAGTCACGAACTCATCCTCGCTGTGGGGTGAGGCTGAAGGGTTTGTCCCCAGCGCTGGGTGTCACCCTGAGGGGTGGCTGAGCCCCGGCGCTGTCCCCTCACCCCAGGGGACGGTGCCACCTCCTCGGCTGTGCTGATGAACGTGGCAGAGCCACGCGGGGGTGGGGATTCCCGGCCTGGGGAGGTTTTGGGGAGCCGGGACCGCCCCCGTGGCCCCAGAGAAGGAGCTTGGGGTATCCCAGGCGGGGTGGGGACGGTGAGCGGGCACAGCAGCTGGAAGAGAAGCGTTTTGGGGTGCCATGGAGCGTCCCCAGCGGCCAGCACGGACCCCTCCCCACCCACCCCGGGGGCAGCCCCGGGGCTCCCCCCCCGTCCCTGCTGTCACCCCAGTGCTGGCCGTGCATTCCCACAGGCCCGGGCATCACGGACACTTGGGTGGCCTCCCTCCCTCCCTCCCTGCTGCCTGTCCCCCCTCCCAGCGCCCCTTTCCCCCTGGCTGGGCAGCAGCGCCGCGGGCGGGTTCGCCCTGAGCTCTGCTCTGCCCCCGCTCTGTGTCTTGAGCCCTTTCCCGCCCCCAAACCGCGCAATAAACCCAATTCTGCTCATCCTCGTGCATCCCGCAGCCCCGCCGGACAAACCGAAGGATTTCCCAGCTCCTCGCAGCAGGGTTTGGGGGGAAAATGTGGAATGAGCAAAACGGGCACCTGTAGGCAAACAGGGTCAAACCCCACCTTGGCTGCTCCCTTCCCAGTGGAAAACCATCCCCAGGGAGGAGTTTTTTGAGGGTTTTTTGGAGGTTTTTGGAGGTTTTCTGGGGTTTTTTGAGGTCCTCGAGCTCAGGGTGTCCCTCAGTGTCCCCTCTGGCGTGCGGGGTTGTCCCACCCCATGGAATCAGGGAGGGGCAGGGGGCTCCTTCTGGATTCCCCCTGCACTGGACCCCGGGCAAACCCTGAGGGGTCGGGAAGCGTCTCCTGACCCCGTGAGGCCACCAGGTCCCCTCCCCTGGAGGCCACCCAGCAGCACAGCCCTGCCTGTTCGGTGTCACCGCCTGGGTGACAGTCCCCGTGGCCCTGCTGGCGTGGTCTCCTCAGGACTTTTCGGTGTCACTTCTGTCCCCGTGCAGGATTTGGGGGTGTCCCCCCCTCTCCCCGCAGCCCAGCCCCTCACTGGGGGCAAGGTGGGGCTGGGGGACCCCAGATCCCGCTCCCCATCCCTGGGGGATTCTCAGCATCACTCCCGAGCCGGGTCGGGCCGTGCCCGCACGGCGGGGACAGGGACAGGGACAGGGTGGGCACGGCCGCCCTCGGGCGCTGCCCCGGGGGCTGTGCCCGCTCTAACGCTGCCCTTCTTGTCCCCCCTGTGCCTCCCCCGTGTCCCCTGTGCCCCCCCGGCTGTGTGTGCCTGTGTGTCCGCGTGCCCGTCTGTCCGTCCGTCCGTCCTTTCCTCTCGGGGCCGTCCCCTGCCCGTGCAGTGACACGTGGGACCCGCTCTTGTCGCGCTCTTTGTGGTGGCCCTTTTCCAGCTGCTTGACCTCAGGCCTGACTCAGTGCTGCTTCTGAACGAACTCCCTTTGCTTCTCGGTTGTTTTTGGGTTTTTCCTGTCCTCGTTTTTGTTGGTTTTTTTCCTCTTTTTTTTTTTATTCCTTTCTTTCGTCTTTTTTTTTTTTTTTTTAAGCTTTTTCTTTATTTTTCTTTGGACTTTCCACCCCTTTCTCCTCCTCCTCGTCCTCCTTGAATCTTGCTTTTCTTTCCAGGCCACTAGACCATCTAAAGAGGCCAGTGAGACCTCCCCCACGGTCTCAGAAAAACCCGCAGCTGGCAGAACATCCATCCCCGTATTGACTTCTTTTGGGGCCAGGAACTCCTCCATCTCATTCTGAGCGCCCCGGCCAGCTCCGCCCGGCCGCTCTCCTGCTCCGGGGGGCTCCTCCTCTCTTCCTCGGGCTCCTCTTCCTCCCTGGGACTTGGCTTCTCCTTGAGGCGCTCTGGAGGGAATCCGCCACCTGTGTCCCCTCCTCTTTCTGTTTGATCCGTGTTTTTGTCGCCTCCGCTCCGCCAAACGAACTTTTGTTGTCTCGCCTGTGCCGCGCCTCGGCCCGACCTCTGTGTCCCCTCCCGCTCCGCCATGGCCAACCAGCCACTTTCTGTTTCTCTCTCTCTCTCTTTTTTTTTTCCCTCCTTTTCTCCTTTTTTTCCCTCCCCTTTGGATCGCTGTTGGTTTGGTCCCCCCCCCTCCTCTTTTTCCCCCTTTCCCCTCCCCTCCTTTTTTGGTTTTTTTTTTGGGTTTTTTTTTCTGTTTATTTAAGAGCTCTCAGAGCTTCCCCCCACCAGCGTCCAGCCAGGAGCAGCCTCCAGCTCCCACCGGGCGGAAAACCGGGAAGCAGCGGCGGCCGAGGACACCCCCGGAGCGACCCCCGGAGCGACCCCCGGAGCGAGCCCCGGAGCGGCCCCCGGAGCGGCCCCCGAGCGCCCCGGGAGCGGCGGCGGTGCCCCCGCAGGAGGAGAGCGCAGCTCCGGCCCGGGCTCGCCGGGGCGCGGCCGGCGGGGCCGAGGGCGCGGGGACAGCCCGGGGACACCTCGGGCCCCGCGCCGCTGTCAGCGCCGCCGCCACCACCGCGTCCCCTCCAGGGGGGCCGGGGGGTCCCCGGGAGTGCCGGAGGGGCCGCAGGGCGCGGGTGTGAACCGGGGAGGGGTCCGGGATCGAGCGGGGCGCGGTGATGCCGGGGGGGGCACCCGGCCGCGGCTCTGTCCCCTCCCGGCGGGGACGGGCGGGCGGGACGGGGCCCCGGAGCCCCGGCGGAGCAGCCCCGGCCCTGTCCGGCCCGGGGGGGAGCGGGCGGGGGGCCCGTGGCCACCCCCCTGCAGCGTGGCTGGGCCAGGTGTGCCCAGGTGGGCATCAGGTGTGCCCAGGTGTGCCCAGGTGTGTCCAGGTGGGCTCCAGGTGTGCCCAGGTGTGCCCAGGTGGGCATCAGGTGTGCCCAGGTGTGTCCAGGTGTGCCCAGGTGGGCATCAGGTGTGCCCAGGTGTGCCCAGGTGTGCCCAGGTGTGCCCAGGTGTGTCCAGGTGGGCATCAGGTGTGCCCAGGTGTGCCCAGGTGTGTCCAGGTGGGCTCCGGGTGTGCCCAGGCACAGCCCAGGTATGCCCCAGGTGTGCTCAGGTACACTCCAGGTGTGCCCCAGGTGTGCCCTAGCTGTACCCACCTGTGCCCAGGTGGGCTCCAGGTGCAGCCAGCTGTGGCCAGATGTGCTCCAGGTGGGCCCCAGGTGCTCCACAGGTGGTGCCAGGTGCACTGGGCTGTGCCCAGGTGCTCCCAGGTGTACCCAGGTGTGCCCAGGTGTGCCCCAGGTGTATCCAGCTGTGCCCAGGTGCACCCAGGTGTGCCCAGGTGTGTGTGTGCGTGTGCTCTGTGTGTGCAGCACAAGATCCAATCACTCCTTCTGTTCTCTGTTTCGTCCTTGGGTTGATTATTTTCGGGTTTTTTTAAATTTCAATTCCTTTTTTCTTCCTTTTCCCCCCTCCTCTGGTTTTTTGTTTTGTTTTGTTTTTTGTTTTTTGTATCTCAATCATTTTTGTACAGAAGAAATGAGAGCCTTTTTTTGAATAACAAAGAGAAAACACACACAAAAAAGAACAAAAACCAAAAAAAAAGACCAAAAAAAGAAAGGAAAAAAATTTAAAAAAAAAATCATGATGCAATTTCTTTGGATTGCAAAAAAAGCAACTCTTTACATTTAAGTGAAGTGTCTTAACATTTTATATTGTTTTAAAAAATATATTTACATATTATATATATATAATATACGTAATATAAATCTATATATAAATATTTAAAGAGGGGAAAAAACTAAAAAAAAAAAACCTAAAAAAAAAAGGAAAAAGAAGAGAAATAAATAAATCACGTCCGGTATTATTTAGGGGGTGGATTTAAAATCCCTTCTTAGGTTTAGAGCTCCTCGTGGTTCCCAGAGCGGCTTCGTCGCCCTCGCGCTGAGTCCCCGCCCTCTCTCCTTGTCCCCAGGTGTCCCCAGGTGTCCCCTGGTGGCCCTGGAGACCCCCGCCCGCCCCCAGTGCCAGCAGCAATAGCAGTCACTGACGCGTTTGGAATTAATTTCGTTTTTAATTAATTTCTGTTCTCGGTACCAAAGTGAATTCTCTGTAGCAAAGCCGCAGCTCCCGGGGCCGGGCGGGTGGTGGCACCTGGCGCTGTCCCCTCCCCTGCCCCCGGTCACCCCCGCGCTGTCACCTCCTGTCACCTTGTGTCACCCCAGGGGGGGCGCGGTGACAGCGCCCGAGCTCTGCTGGCTGGAGGTGACAATGCCACCCCCTTGGGGACACCCACATGGGGGTGACAATGCCACCCCCTTGGGGACACCCACATGGGGGTGACAATGCCACCCCCTTGGGGACACCCACATGGGGGTGACAATGCCACCCCCTTGGGGACACCCACATGGAGGTGACAATGCCACCCCCTTGGGGACACCCACATGGAGGTGACAATGCCTCCCCCTTGGGGACACCCACATGGGGGTGACAATGCCACCCCCTTGGGGACACCCACATGGGGGTGACAATGCCACCCCCTTGGGGACACCCACATGGAGGTGACAATGCCACCCCCTTGGGGACACCCACATGGGGGTGACAATGCCACCCCCTTGGGGACACCCAGATGGAGGTGACAATGCCACCCCCTTGGGGACATCCACATGGGGGTGACAATGCCACCCCCTTGGGGACATCCACATGGGGGTGACAATGCCACCCTCCTTTATGACACCCTCATGGAGGTGACAATGCCACCCCCTTGGGGACATCCACATGGGGGTGACAATGCCACCCCCTTGGGGACATCCACATGGAGGTGACAATGCCACCCCCTTGGGGACACCCACATGGGGGTGACAATGCCACCCTCCTTTATGACACCCACATGGGGGTGACAATGCCACCCCCTTGGGGACATCCACATGGAGGTGACAATGCCACCCCCTTGGGGACATCCACATGGGGGTGACAATGCCTCCCCCTTGGGGACACCCACATGGAGGTGACAATGCCACCCCCTTGGGGACACCCACATGGGGGTGACAATGCCACCCCCTTGGGGACACCCACATGGAGGTGACAATGCCACCCCCTTGGGGACACCCACATGGAGGTGACAATGCCACCCCCTTGGGGACACCCACATGGGGGTGACAATGCCACCCCCTTGGGGACACCCACATGGAGGTGACAATGCCACCCCCTTGGGGACACCCACATGGGGGTGACAATGCCACCCTCCTTTATGACACCCTCAAAAATGTCATGGAGGTGACAATTGCCACCCTTGTGGCGACACACAGAGAAATGACATGAGGAGGTGACAAGTGCCGCCCCCTTGTGGACACCCCCAGAAATGTCACAGGACGGTGACAAGTGCCACCTCCATTGGGACACCCACGTGAGGAGGTGACAATTGCCACCCTCCATGGGGACACCCCCAAAAATGACACGGGAGGGGGCTGTCCTCAGTGTCCCCACCTTGGTGTCCCCACCTTAGTGTCCCCAAGCTGTCACCGATTTTGGGGGGGGGTTGTCCCTTTTCCCACCCCACTGGGGTTGTCCCCAGGCCACCCCTCCCAGGTCGGTGTCACTGGCTCAGAGCAGGAGGGTGACAGTGACAAACCAGGGGGTGACAGCGCCAGGTGAGGGGGTGGCAGCTCCCAGGCTGTCCCCAAACCCCCCCAGGGTCCCCTTTTCCCGGCTGGTGTCCCTGTGAGCGTGGTGTCCCCGTGTGCGTGTGTGTCCGTCCCCTTCATGGCATCGTGCAAATCTCTCACTGAAGCAAGAAGACAACAACAAAAAACAACAACGAAAAAATCAAAATTAACAACGAAACAACTCAATTCTGGTTCAGACCAGGAAAAACATATTTTAAAAATGATTTTAAAAAAAGAGGAAAATGTGTAAAAATGACAAAAAAAAGCCCAAACGCAAGCGCTGCCTGCATCATGCATGTGTCGGAGGCGCCCGCTGCATGCGCTCCCCGCTTTACTCGTCTGGATGTTGTTTCAAAACAAACAAAAAAAAAAGGCTACGACTCTGAAAAGGACAAAAAAAAAAGGACAAACTGAGAAGAAAAAGCGAAAAACGCCAAAAAAAAAAAAAAGGAAAAACAAGGAATTTCTGGTTCTCCTTAGAGGCTGTTTTGGGGTTTCTACGCCGTCGTGTGTCTCTCTCTCTCTCTCTCTCTTCCGCATGAATTTTCTCGTGAACTGTTTTAAAAAGGAAATAAAAGGAACAAAAAGTACAAAAAAGAGTAGAAAACGGAGGAAAAAAAAGGAAAAAAAATGAAGAAAAATGTAAAAAAAAAAAAAAAAAAAGCCTCGCACAGGGGAAAAGCGGGGGAGGGGAGGGAGGGGCCGCCCCCACCCTGTGCCACCCCCCCGCTGTGTCCCCTGTGTCACCGTGGATGCCATGGGTAGTTGTGTGTGACCGTTGTAATTCCCGTGACAAAAGGGTTGCTTTTTATTATTTTCCTTTTTCCCTTTATAATTTTTCTTTTCTATCAGAGTGTCTGGCTTTAATAAAATTACTCTTTTTTTTTTTTTTTGCCTCTTTTTCTGTCTTTTTCTGGCGATTTTCCCCCTCATTTTTACCCCCTCTCCCCGAATTTTGAGAAATTGAAAATTGAGAAATCGACAAATTTGAGAAATTGAAAATTGAGAATTTTAATGGGAATGGGGCCTCCCCAATTCTGTTATTTCTTCCCCACAGGCTCAGAGAAAAATGAGATTTATCCTCACATGGATAAACCCAGGAATAAAAATTCCCAGCACCAGGAATTTGAAGTTCCTGCCCACCAAAAAAAAAAAAGGGAATTAATACCGACAAAACCTTGAATAACCAGTTTATTTCCAATATATAGACTGGAGGTGGGGGGGCCAAAGCAGGGGGGATTTTTTGGGTTGGTTTGGGGTTTTTTTTGCAGTTTTGCAGATCCCGACAGGGCTGGGAACGGGGGTGGGAAGGGGTTTGGGTGGGACATGCAGGAGGGTTTTAAAAAGTCACCACTGGTCCAGCACGTCCCCTGCTTGGGGCTGGCCTTTCCGCTGAGCAAAACTTCTTAAAAAATCCTTATAAATCCTTTGGGATATGTTACACGGGCAGGGCCGGTATTTACAGGGGAAAATGAACAACAAAAACCAAAAAACAAAATCGAAAAGAAAAACCAATGACTTTACAGCAAATATTTGCATAACGTATGAGAACGACACGGAGAGACGGTGACGGGGCGTGACACCAGGCCACCGAGGTGGTGGCACTTGTGTCCCCGCGTGGCCAGGCCGGGGGTCCCCAAACTCCCTTCCTAAAGTGCTTCTGGCCTGGGGGGCAGGAAGGGGACAGCGACGGGAGGGGACAGGGACATCCCAGGATGTGCCACACGCGGCTCGTGGGGGGTGAAGGGTGGCAGTGTCCCCCCCGCCGCCGGTGTCCCCCTCAGTGCCACCCCCTCCCCGGCTCCCCCCTCTCACCAGAGCCCCCCCAGGTGAGGGTGACAGCGCTGAGGTCCCCAGGTGACCCCAGCACACGGGGGGGGTCTCTGGGATGGGACCCCCAAGGTCCTCAGGGCATGGAGAGTCCTCAGGGTCCCCAGGGCAGGGGTCTGTCATGGAGGTCACCAGGGCAGGGGTCTCTGACCCTGATGTCCCCAAGGTCCCCCAGAGCAAGTGTCTGCGACACCAAGATCCCCAGGGTCCCCAGCAGGTTTCTGACCAGGTCCCCAGGGTCCCTCAACACAGGGGTCTGTGACACCGAGGTCCCCAGTGTCCCCAGGGTCCCCATCCCGGGCAGGTCCCGGCCGGAGCAGCCGCAGCGCCCAGGGAAGTGCCCGCACTTCGCTCCGCCGCGGCTGGGGACAGCAGTGCCACCACTGGGGACAGTCCCCAGAGCCCCCAGAGCCCCCACGCCCCTCCTGGCACTGCCTGGGGGCTGGGGCACCGTGCGGTGGCACCGCCGCTGGTCCCCAAAGCGGGGGACGAGGTGGCTTTGTCCCCCCATGGCACAGGGCCACCGGGACCTGTTAAATAACGCCAGCGGCTCGTCTGGAGGGCAATTAAATACGGGGACAAGGGACAGTCCTTAAATTAAACACGCCCGGGGGGGTCACAGACACTGTGGGAAGCGCAGGGGTGCCGGGGGGCCGGGGCTGCCCGGGGGGCTCCGGGCGGCCGTGCCCGGGCCAGCGGTGCCAGGGGGTGCCGGGGCGGGAGCCGCGGGCCGGGCTTTGGTGGACTCCAGGCTGCTGAGCCCCGAGTCCTTGTCACGGCAGGGTCCCGGGGTCCCCTCGAGTCCCCGCGGCTCCTTCCACTCGTTGAAGTTGAGGTCCTTGAGGCCACCGGGCACCACCACCGTGTGCCGGCGCCAGCTGCTCTTCTTGCGGCGCGTCTCGGGGGAGTGTGCCCGGCGCAGCCGCACCCCCATGTCATCGGCGGAGCCCCGCAGGTGCTGCCGGAGCTGCTCCCGCAGCGACGCTCGCCCGGGGGCCACCCAGCCCTGCTCGTCACCGCCGGCCGCCGCCGCCGTGTCCCGCGGTCTCCCCAGCCTCCTGCGGGCCAGCGTGTCGCACTGGATCAGGCGGTGCGAGTTGAAGGAGGGGCGGCCCGGGGGTGACTTGTCCTCGTCGCCCGTCCCCAGCCCGGCCTGGCCCGGCCGCGGCCGCGCTCCCTCGCGGCTCTCCGTGTCCGTCTCCATGTGGCTGAGCTCGCTGCGCTCGTCATCCGCCTCCTCCCCGCGGCTCCCGGCCACCGAGTGCACCTCGGAGCACAGGCTGCGGTCCATGGTGGACAGCGTGGAGTAGCCGGACACGATGGAGCGGGCGTCCGGGGCCGGCTCGGAGCCGCTGCCCGCGGTCTCGGCGGAGCATTCCCGCTGCGTCCCGGCCGGCTCGGTGCTGGTGCCGCGGGGCGCTTTGCCGGGTGTCACCGCGGGGCCCTCCTGCTCCTGCTGCCAGCCCGGGCCGTCCCTGCGCTCCGCGTCGTCATCGGTGCTGCTCCCAACGCCTTCGGCCTCTCTCCTTTTCTTCCTCTTGCGGGCGGCGGCCGAGACGAAGGGGATGGCGAGGAGCTCCCGGTGCGGCGGCGCTTTGCGCGACGGCCACGTGCCCTGGGGATGCGGGGACAGCGGGGTCAGGGGCGGCGGTGACACGGACGGGGACAGGCTGGGTGTCCCCAGCCCCGCGTGCCCACCCTGCCGGCCCCAGCCCGGGATCCCGCTCACCTTCGGTTTGGCAGAGCCGCTGCGGGTGGAGCCTGGAAAGCAGAGGGGAGAGGGGGGTTAGAGGGGTCCTGGCGGGGGGAATGTGCAGGGGAGGGGTCTGGGGTCTCTTTGGGGACGCTGCTCCATGCCCCCAAACCAGGACAGGGACATGCTGGGGCTGTCACACCGGCTGGACGTGCCAGGAGGGGCTCCGGTGGTCATGGGGGAGTCCCTGGCATTGCTCACCTCACCCAGGGTGAGGAATGGGGACAAGGGGGGCACACGCAGGCACACGCAGCCGGGACACACAGTCGGGACCCCCGCGGTGGGACCCCAACCCTCCCACAGCCACGGGGCGCAGAGGGGACAGGGACAGGGCGCTGCCACCGCCGCGTCACCGGGAGAGAGGGCGGGGAGGTGGCTCCGTGCCACAGCCAGCCTCAGAGAGGGGGCTGGGATAGGCCGGGGTTACAGGCTAAGGAGGGGACACAGAGGGGACACAGAGAGGACAGGCAGCCCTGGCCCTGCTGCCGCCATGTGAAGGACAAGGACAGGACACAGACCCCTCTCCCGCCCCGCATGCCCGGGACGGGGTTAGCAGTGCTGACAACGAGAGAGGGGGAGGCAGAAAGGGGGTGCTGACCCTCCCCAGGGCTTTGGGAACCCCACACCCCAGAATCTGAGGGCTCTGGGACACCCCACACCCATCCCTGCAGCGGGGTGCCCTCACAGGGACTGGCCAAGCAGAGTGAGAAGGATTTGGGGCTCCTCTGCCAGTGTTGGGGACACTGGGGACAGCGCCAGGCAGGACAGTGTCCCCTCCCCTCCCGGTGTCCCCCTGCTCCCCCTCTCTCGTGTCCCCCCGAGGGTTAGTGCGTGAGCAATGCACCCGGGATCAGACTGTACCCGCTCTAGCTCTCGAGGAGATCCGCTGGAGGAGGAAGAGGAGGAGGAGGAGGAAGAGGACAGCACAGAGAAGTTCAAGGAAAGAACGTAAGAAATCAGTCCAACGTCAAAGGCTCCCGGTCTCCAGGTGTGGCAGCGTGGGCAGGGGCGGGGGTCCCGCAGGGTGGGCGCTGCCCTGAGGGACAAGGAGTGGCCACCGGAGAGAAGGGGGGTGGGACAGGGTGGGCAGGGGCTCCTCGAGCATCCCCAGGGCTGCTCCCAGTTTTGGAGAGGAGGGAGATGGGATGTCCCATCCAGCAATCACAGGCTGGCCGTGGCCGTGCCCATGGATGTGGGCAGGGGGGCACAGAGAGTCGGGAGGGGCACTCTGGGGTGCCAGGAGTGCGGGGCACAATGTCACAGGTGCCACCCCTCACCTGCGGCATCGCCGGGCGCTGCCGTCCTGCCAATGTTGGGCAGCAGGTACTCGATGTTGGGCACAGACTGAGCCTCCTTCTCATCCACGGGGGTCTGTGGGGAAAAAACAGGGATCAGGGCACTGCCCAGAGCCCCCCAGCTCCCAGCTGAGGGTCTTCACCCCCCTGAGCCACAGCGGGACCCCCTGAGTGGGGACAGGACTCACCTTCTCACCCTTGTCCTCCTTGTCACTGAAGAACCAGTCTGACTGTGGGGGAGACAGGAGAGGGGTCAGGAGCTCCGTCCCCCTTTTTGGGGGATGGGTCCCGTCCCCCTGCCCACCCAGGGGTGCCACTCACGTGCTGGATGAGGGTCTCCACGATCTTGTAGCGGTCGGGCATGTGCGTCACCATGTCGGTCATGTTGTCCTCGGACGTTCGCACCAGCGTGGGGCCGAACACCAGCGCCAGGTTCCGGGGCTCCATCTGCACCCAGAGCCGGCTCAGAGCTGCAGCCCAGCCCGGGCAGGGGGGCTCCAGGTGGGGCCGGAGATTCCCAGGGAGGAGGGGGGGGTTCGTACCTTGTTCTTCTCCGAGTGGTCAGCGATGGTCTTCAGGTGACCCACCAGGAATTTGAGGGTCTCGTAGTAGTGGCCTGGCAGGTCCCGGATCTGTGGGGACACATTGGGTCACCTCTCTGCCCGCTGTCCCCACCCAGGGGGGGCTCCAGGGCGGTGTCCTCACCCCAGCCCCTGTCCCTTCTCCCTACCAGCTTCCGCAGCGTCCTCATCCTCTCGCTGGCATCTTCAATTCGGTTGGCTTCGATGAAGTCATTGTATTTATCTGAAAGTGGCACATGAGGGTGTCACAGCAGGGTGGAGGGGACAGGCCACCACCTCCCCAGAGTCAGAGACCCCCGGATGAACCCGCTGGAAATACAGGGGAAGGGTCTCAGGGCTGGTCCTACTGCAGGGCAAGGAGGGACAAGGACAAGTGGCCTTGGTGACAGATTGTCCCCCGCCATGGGTGGTTGTGTCACTGGGTCTGGGGACAGGTCCCCAGCACAGGGGATGGGGTCTGGGGCTCTGGTGGCTCCGGGGGACAGGGACTCACCGTCGGTGAAGAGGGGCTCAGGCAGCTTTCGGAAGAAGGATTTCAGGAGGCTGCTGATGACGTTCAGGTCCTGCCACCGCTGCGGGGGACAGAAGAGGCTGCTCAGAGGGACAGCCAGGGACACCGAGGGGACAGCGGGATGAGGTCCCCAAACCAGGCACAGCCCCGGCAACAGAAGCGTCCCCAGGATGTCACCGGCAGTGCTGGCAGCGACCGCCAGGCGGCACCACCACTCCAGGGGATGGAAACGGGGATGGAGGGGACAGGGACAATGGGACAGGGACAATGGGACAGGGATGGTGGGGACAGGGACAATGGGACAGGGACAATGGGACAGGGATGATGATGGGGACAGGGATGGCACTGACAGGACTGGGATAATGGGGACAAGGATGATGACAGAAAGAATGATAATAATGGGGATAAGGATGATGCCAGAGACAGGGATGATGGAACAGGATGATGACGGGGACAAGGATGTTGATGGGGACAGGGGAGATGACAGGAACATGGATGATAACAAGGACAGGGATGATGACGGGGACAGCGATGATGACACAGACCGGGAGAGCATTCCAGAGGCATGACAGGGATGGGGAGCAGGATGAGGCCAGCCATGGGGATGGTCACCTGCCCTGCCCTCACCTCGTCCTGCAGGTTGATCTCGGTGGCTCCCTTGTTGAGCTGCTCCTGCAGGCTGGACACCACCGCGTTGTTGCCGGGCACGCGGTAGATGCCCATGTACTCCAGGCCCCGGTCCTCCACCACCTTGCAGCACGCTTCCACGATCAGGGGCACGTTCTGCAGGGACAGGGATGGGCTCAGGGCGTGCCAGGCCTGGGCAGAGTCCCCGAGGGCTGGCAGTGGTGGCACAGCCCTACCTTGTTGTCCGGGGCAGGCTGACAATCCTCCAGCCTCACGCCGAAGGCGCGCGGGGCAGATTTCTTGTTCTTCTTCATGATGTTGATGCCCCACGGGGCTTTCTGGGAGCTGCTTTCATCTGGGGTGGGGGGAAAAAGCCACAGGATCACTTGGGGTAAGTGGGAAGAGCAGCCCTGCGGGGATAAGCACCACAGCAGCCGTGGGGGGCACAAAGCACCCCGGGTTTGTCCTTCTGGGGTGTCCCACGTACCTTTCGTGACAGCCGCGTCCTGCCGGGGGGACCGGGGCGCACTGGTTCCCGTCTGCTTCAGGAACTCGGCTCGGATCCCCAGCCCACGAGGGCCCTTGGGCGACGAGTCGGGCTTGGTGCCCGCAGGGCTGAAGGGAGAGCGGGGAGGGCTCAGGTGGGGCACAGCCAGGGGCACCAGCCCGGCACAAAACCTCCCAGTGAGCGTTGCCAGCACCACTCCCAGGCTCCCCAGCATCCTACAGAGAGCCTGGGCAGCACCGGGCTGCTCCACCCTCGTTACAAGTGCCAGGTGACACTCTGGCTGACCCCAGGCCACCCTGCGTGCAGGCGGCTCTTCCATCACTGCCCCATCCAGGAGCCGCCGGCTTTGCTCCGTCACTGTCACACCAGGGTGACCAACGCCCCGGGGGTCTCGGTGCCCACCACCCCGGTCCGTACCTCACTTTCCGGTAGTCGTTTAACTTCTTGCTGATAAGGGCTTGGCTGGCAAAACCGGGGTCCTGGGGAGGCAGAGAGAAGAGGGGAAGGGAGAGCTTGAGCAGCGTGTCCACCGGACACCCCCGGGCAAGTCCACGCTGTGCTGGGCGCCAGGCGGGACCGGGTGGCACCAGGCAAGGGCAGCACCAGGTCGCCGCTGCCCCGGGACAGCCCTGCTGCTGTCCATCGCTCCAGGCCACAGAGCAGGGTCTGAGCTGGACACAGGTGTGTCCTTCCACGGCACGCACACCTCTGCTGACCTGCGCTGACCACGCACACCTCTGCCTGCGCTGCACAGCCTCCACGGGCACAGAACCATCCCTGCAGGATGCTCCCCACAGCACCACAGCGCCGTGTTTGCCCAAACAACTCCGGATGTTCCAGCCTTAGAGCACCGGTTCTGACCCAGCAGCACCATCCAGTTCCAACCAGGCAGCACCATCCAGGTCCAATACCTGGAGCACCATCTGGGTCCAACCCAGCAGCAGCACCATCCAGTTCCAGCCCAACAGCACCATTCGGTTCTGACCCAGCAGCACAGTCTGGTTCTAACCAGCAGCACTGGCCAGTTCCAGCCTTGGAGCACCATCCAACTCAGCATCACCGTCCCATTCTGACCTGGCAGCACCGTCCCCACCGAGCCCCCTGCGCCCTCCGGCACAGGGCTGTGCCACAGACAGCCAGAGACCACTCCGAGCTCAACGCCAGAGCCTGCCACAAGCCCAGCATGACCACGGCCACCAAACTGAGCCATTGAGCCACTGTGACACCGTGACACCGTGACACTGCAGCCAGCCCAGCGCTGGCCATCCCACAGATCCACCGCTGCAATCCAGAGCAGCCCCAGAGCAGCTCTGCCCATCTCACACCCGAGTGACCTCGCACAGCCACGGCTGCCCAGGGAGGGCTCAGCCTCGGCAGCACCACACGGGCACCGTGCTCCTCTCTCCATGAACAGAGCCATGTCAGACCAGGCAGAACCACATCAAACCACGGCAGAGCCACACTTCACCATGGCAGGGACAGGCCACACCATGGCACGGCCATGTCAGACCACAGCAGGGACATGTCAACCCACGGCACAGCCACATCACGCCATGGTGGGAACACATCACACCATGGCACAACCATATCACATCACACCATGGTGGGAACACATCACACCATGGCACAGCCACGTCGCACCTCACCAAAGCCAGGACGCACCCTGGCAGAGCCACACCAGACCCTGGCAGAGCCACACAGGCTCCTCTGCCACCGCACAACCAAACACTGACACAGCAGATCTGGTGCCAGCCCCGCCTGCAGAGCCACAGCCCCTCTGCCGAGCGTCCCGCGCACCCTGCCCCGCCTGAGGCCACGGGGCCACGCTCTTCTTGGGAGCCACGAGCCCCCGCGCACCCCTGGGAGCACGGCACGGGCCTGGCCGTGGCCTGGGGAAGCAGCACAAGGCAAAGAGCTGGAGAGAGCCGAGGCGGTTAGTGCCAGGAGAGCCAGAGGCAGCCGGGAGCCCCATGTGGCTCTCACCTCGCCCTCAGCCTTGCTGTTCTCCCTGATGACTTTGATCCAGGCCAGCATGTCTTCCCGATCCTCTGCCTGAAAGAGATATTCACAGAAGTCAGCGGTCGTCAGGCGGAAGACGTGCTTCCTCTTGGTCTCGCTGTAGGAGATGTCCACCAGGCACGCTTGGATGCTGATCGGCGGCTCCTCCTCACCTGGGGCCGGGGCGCAGGTCACCGCCTCCCGCCTGTCCTTGCACAGGTACAGCGAGTGGGTGCGCAGCACGGCGAAGACGCGCTTCCACTGCCGGATGCCTCCCCCGACCTTCTGCGGGGAGAAGGGATGGAGCGCCGGCCTCAGGGAGCGGCCCGCGGGGCCACGGGGCTCCGGGCTGGGGGCAGACCCCGCCTACCTTCCCCTTTTTGGTGAGGATCTGCTTGCAGTGGAGCCAGCCCTCCTTCCTCACGGCGCTGAACGGCACGTCCGAGAGGTCGGAGGTTGAGTGTCTTTTGGAACGGGCGTCTTCCGACGTGCCCAGGCTGTCCAGAGACTGCGAGGGGCCGGAGGGAGGCGTTGGGGTGAGGCCATGGGCACCCCTGCTCCACCAGGGAACCCCCCCGTTGTTTTGGGGCAGCCCCAGCGTGGCACTCACCCCATCGGTGAAGAAGCTCCTCAGCATGCGGAGGCTGGGGACCCGGCTGGGCATCCTCCTGGGGGGAGAGAGCCCCTGTCAGCGCGAGGGGGCGGGAGCTGGGGGGCGGTGGGACCGGGAGGGGGCTCCAGCCCTACCTTAGGATCTTCCCCTCGTCCCGAAATGCGTTCAGGCCATCGTCGCAGGACTTGGAGCGCTCGGTGGTGATGGCCAGCAGGTAGGAGGAGCGGCGGCCGGCCTTGATGCTACCTGCGGTGGGGAGGGGGCAAACCCGCCCTGCTCAGCCCGGGGGTGCCAGGCAGGGCTCTGGGGCGGGGGCTGCTCCCCTCCGAGGCTCCCAGGGTGGTTCCCCCTCCCCAGAACTTACTGCAGTCCTGGGAGTAGTGCCGGGACAGGGCAAAGGCGAAGGTGGGCGACGCGGGGCTGGTGGCCACGGCGGGCGCCGAGTTCATGGCGCTGGACACCACCGAGGAGGCTGGGACGTGCTTGGCCTTCAGGTCGATGCTGGGGCTGGTGGGTTCGTCTGTGAGGGGGGTGGGCAGTGTTGGAGGGGGGGTTGGGGCAGGGAAAAGCACTGCTGGGACCCCCCAGCGCTTCTGAGGGTGGTGGGTTTGGTGTCAGGGCTGGGCTGGGGACACACTGGCACCCCCAGGAGCTGATGGGGCACCTGGACCCTCACCCACAGCAACCCTGAGACCCCCATCCCCACTCCATCCCCTCCCCATCCCATCCAGTGGCAGGGCAGAGCCGTGGCTTCCTAAACCCAGCTGGGTCAGGGCAGGGAGCTCCCAAGTGAGACAGGAACAGGGACAGCCCTGTCCCCACCTCTGAGTGGGGCAGGAACGTGCAGGGCTCCAGTTCACACCAGTAAGGGGCACCAGCAGCTGGGCAGGGGGTGCAGGGCAAGAGGGAGGGGTGAGGGTGCTCAAACCCAAACTGTGGCACCACATCACCAACCCCGGGCCTGCCTGGGGACAGAAGATCCAGAGGGGCACAGGACACTGTGGGGTGTGGGGCACTGTGGGGTGCCAGGCATTGAAGGCGCTGCTGGCCCTTCCCATCTCCACGCTGGCCACAGATGGGTGCTCTGGACACCTGACCCCCAAACGTGCCCACAGGACCCCCTAAATCCCTTCCCGGAGGTGACCAGCAGGCCCCCCTGCACTCACCGATGAAGGGGATGGATGCCAGCGAGTCCTCGGGGGCCGCCAGGGGAGCCACTCGCCGGCCCGACCGCTCGCTGCCCGGCCTGTCCCCTCTGCCCGCGGCGGGGTCACAAATGTCCGTCTCCTTCACCCCCTCGGGGAACACAAAGTTCATCTGCCGCAGCGGCGCGGGCATCTTGCGGCCCGTGGGCGGCTTCTGCCGCAGCACCACCTCCTCCCGGCGCTCCTCCGGCTGCTCGGACCCGCGGCCGCCCTCCGGCCGCGGCTCCCGGGGCGCGCTGGGCACGGCCGGGGCGGCCGCGGGGGGGCTGGCGGGGCTGACCGCGCTGTCCCTGAGCGGGGCCACGGCCCGCTGCGCGATGCTGAAGGTGGGCAGCCCCCCGAAGGCAGGGTCGCGGCAGGACAGGGCGTGCAGCAGCCCAGTGCGGCGCTGGAAGGACGGGCTGTAGCTGCGGTAGCCGATGTAGCCCGAGTCATCCGCGCTCGGCAGGTTGGGCTGCGACGGGTGCTTCTGCACCGGCTCCCGCGATGAGGAGGAGGAGGAGGAGGAAGCGGCGAAGGAACCGGGCGGGACGGGCGGCCCGGCGGTCGCGGTGGCAGCGACAGCGGCCCGGCAGAGCCTCTCGGGCGGCCACGCGGAGCGGTCGAGGTGCGACGCGAGCAGCGCGCCGGGCTCCAGCGCCTCCATGGAGCGCCCGTACCTGCCCAGGTAGTGGTCGGAGCGGGCGCGGGGGGCCCAGCCCTCGCGGCTGGGCTGCAGCAGGGTGTCGTGCGAGGCGCTGTGGGGCCAGCCCCGCTGTGGGGCCGCGGGCCCGGAGCCGCCCAGGCGGTCGTGGGACACGCTGCGGTAGCGGGGCATGGCGTGCCGCCGCTCCTCCGAGGCGCTGCGCCGCGGCTCCTGGCTGCAGAACCAGCGCGACAGCGCCTGCTGGCACTCCTGGCGGCCGGGCGCACGCTGGGCTCCCGACACGTCCCGGGGCGGCCGCCCGGTGCCCTCCTTGAAGCCGCAGTGAGTCCGGTGCTCCGGGAGGTGCTTGGGGACGCCGTAGCAGGAGGCGGTGGCGGGGGACATCCCGTAGCGGTCGGGCACGGAGGATGGGACGCTGGCGGGGCAGGCGGGGCGGGAGAAGGAGCCGGGGTGCCCGTGGGGTGCGGCGGGGCGCGGGGGGGGACCCCCGGGCTGCGGCTCCTCGGGGCGGTGCGCGGGGCTGCCGCCGGTGTCGCTGCTGCGGGCGCCGAGCGGGGACGAGGGACCGGTGGTGGCCGAGCGGGGGGCGCGGGGGTCCGGCGGCTGGCCCGGGGCGGGCTCGGCACCCCGGGCCTGGAAGGGGTACGTTTTCCGTGGGTAGCAGATGGGAGGGGGCTCGGGGATGCTCTGAGCCCCCCCGGAGTACGGCTCGTTGCCCTTCAGGTAGGCGTCCTGGGAATAGGCCTGGGGACGGGGGACAGCGGGTCAGGGAGGGGGGACAGGGTCACAATCCTCCACACGCCCACCGCAGGGATGCTCTCCGCATCCCCCAACTCCTCAGCAAACCTCCAGTGGGGTCAGCTGGGCTGGATGCAGCCCCCCACACCCATCCTACTTTCCCACGGGGCCCCCCCGGCTCTGAGCAGCGCTGGCAGCAGCCGCAGCCCTTCCGCTGTCCCCTCCCCTCCTTCCTAAAATACCCCGGCACGGCCGTCCCGGCTCACGGCCATCCCGGCTCATTTTTCACGTGCCCCTGACTCCACGCTGGGGGATTCCCAGAGACCAGAGAGGCACAGAATGGGACCCTCCTGTAAAACCCCCCAGCCATATGGGAAGGGGCCCCCAGGCTGGGCACAGGCAGTGGCGGACCCCAAAAGCCACCGAATATCCAAGCTGGGATGCGAGGGGCACCAAGAGGAGCCCCAAGCACAGCCCTCAGCTCAGGCCACCCTGCCAGGGCCACTGTCACCCCCAGACCCTGGCCCACCCATGGCAGAGCCACTTGAGGGAGTCCAAGGACAAACCAGACCCCAAAACCTGGGACAATTCATCCGCCAGCTGTGCCTGAGAGTGCTCCCCCAAAAACCACAGGGCCCATCCCCCCGTTCCTTCCCCCGTACCCCCAGTTCTGCACCCATTGCTCCTCCATGGATGCTGGTGGAGCCCTTGTCCCCAAGTGTCCCCAGGTGTCCCCCGGTGTCCTCCAGGCACCTGCCCAGCAAACTCACCAGCTGGAGGATGTCCTCATCCTTGGGCATGATGGAGAGCTCCAGGACATCATCGCTGTGGGACAGGGGACAGAGGCGTCAGTCCCACCTGTCCCCAGGCTCACACCTGGCTGGATCCCCCACGAGATGAACGTCCCTGTCCCCACGCGATGGTGACAGCACCTTGCTGCCTGTCCCTGGTCACCCAAGCGCCTCAGGGCCCCTGTCATCCCAGTGACACCCAGAGGGACAGAGCCTGCTGTGACATGTCCCCATGCTGTCACCTCCCCTCCCAGGAAGGGCGCTCACCTGTTCTGGATCAGGGCGATCACCTGGGAGTAGGTTTTCCCGATGATGCTCTCCCCGTTCACCTTGACCAGCCGGTCACCTGCAGAGCCCGGGAAGGGGACAGTGTCACCACGAGGGACTGGTGGCACCTGGATGTCCCCACGGTCATCCAGGGCAGGGTGTGAGCCAGACCCCGCCTGGCAAAGGGAGCAAAGGGGGACCCCAGACCCAGAGAACCCCCGGGGACCCCAAGGCTGCTCTGAGCACCCCAAGACGAGAGAGAGCAGAGCGCTCTCAGAACCAGAGAGAAGGGTCAGAAAGGAGCAGGAACGCCAGAAAAAGAGCAGAATAAGCAAGAAATTCCCCGGCAGAGGAGGCGGAGCATTCCCGGGATCCCGCGAGCAGCCGGGAGCCGCCCCCGGCTCCGCGTCCCCGCTCACCCGTGCGCAGCCCCGCCTGGTGCGCCGGCCCGTCCTCCCGCACGTTCTTCACGAAGATCGTGTCCATGGGCTCCAGGCGGCTCCGGGGGGGACCTGCTCGGCGGGCACAGCGTGTCAGGGAGCTGCCGCCGCAGCCAGCACCGCCCCGTGGCGGGGGAGCCCCTCCCGTCCTCCCGCAGATCGCCGGCCCCACCACCCCCGAGAGCCGAAGCCGCCAGGAGGGCGCGGTGCCCGCCGGGGATCCCAAACCCCCCCTGGAGCGAGGTCGGGGCCCCCAGCCCGGCTGGGTACCGGGTGCCCGGCGTGGCAGCGGCTGCCCGGGCAGCACGGCCCCGGCGCCGTGTCACCGCGCCAGCGCCGATCCGTTCTGACACCTTCACATTCGCTCGCGTCACCCTGAGCCTCCGGGAGGGGACAGCGACACCGCGCCCCTGTCCCCAGAGACCCCGCGCTCGCCCGGGGCCGGTGCTGGCCACGCCGCAGCCCCTCCGGGTGTGACATCCCGGGGGGATTGGGGACACCGAGCCCATGGCCGGCGCCAAGGGCCACCAAGCTGCCACCAAAGCCCCGCGTGGCTTCACCGCCAGCTGATATTCAGGGCTGCGGTGACAACAACAGCAACATCCACTGCGAGCTGTGACAGCCGCGTCACCCCCCTCTCCCCTGTGCCACCCTGTGCCACCCTGTGCCACTGTCCCCAGGGTCCCCGTGCCGGTGCTCACCTGCTCGGTTCCCATTCTCCTCCTCCTGCCAAAAACAGAAAGAGAAAAGCATTGATTTGGTGGCGGGGCCGTGACGAGGGGACCGGGAGGGGACCGAGGGGGTGGCGGCCCCGTGAAGCCCCTGCGGGACCGGCGCGTCCCCCTGCCCTCGGCTGCCCCCGACTAAAATTACCACCCGACACCGGATCCCGCCCACGGGACCCGCGCAGCCCCCCGCACCCAGCTGCCGGTGTGGGGCCGGGTTTGGGGCAGGGGAGCAGGAAGGGGCCTGGCAGCCCCAGGGTGGCATCTGACCCTTCCCACCGGGCCGCCGAGCCTGGCCCGGGGAGCCCAAGCCCTGCCGTGGGGTTCCAGGGGAGGGATCCATCCCATCCTGGATGAATCCTCATCCCTGTCCATCCCTGCAGCCTCCCGGTGCGCGGCGGGGGCTGCCAGGGCTGCAGTGGGCACTGGTCTGTGCCGTGGGGTGGGAATTGCGCCAAATCCCTGCCCTTTTAACCCAAACTCCCTGCGGGGAGCCTCAGCAGAGCCGCGCTGCCCGGGCGGGGGGTGCCAGGCTGGGGTGGGGCACAGGGCGGGTCTCACATTCCCCCAAGGAGGGGTCTGGGCACCTGGAAGGGAATTCTCATTTTCCGTGCCCGGCTGGCAGCACAGGCCTGGCCACAGCCCCCAGCCGGTGGGGACACAGCCCTGATGTCCCCAAGGTGCCAGGTCCCCCCAGGGTGCCGGGAGGGCACCAGTGTGCGACACTGCCGGCACAAGGAGCAGCAGGTGCCCAAGGAACAGCCACATTCCACGGCCACAGCGAGAGCCCCTGCGGGCATGGGCTCAGCCCCTCCCTGCCCGTCCTCGCCCCGCGGCGCCCCAGAGCCCTTCCCGGCCCCGGGGGCACCGCAGCAGCCCCGCTGCCAGGGCGATGAGCCCGGCGAGCGCTGGCGAGCGCGGCTCCCGGTCCCCTCCCTGCTGAGTCAAGCCACCGAAACTCAGCCCCCGGAGCTGGCGGGGTGCCGGCCCCCGCGGCTGCTGCTGCTGCTGCTGCTGCGCCAGCCCCACCGCGCCCTGCCCCGCCGGCACCGCGGCCGGCAGCTATTCCCAGCCTCTTTCCAGGAGCATCTCCAGCTCCCGGCGCTGATCCGGCTCCATCCCACGCGGCCCCGGGTGCCGCCGCCCGGGCAGGGCTCAGCCCGGTGCCCAGAGGGGCAGGAGCAATCTTTCGGAAGGCAGAGGAGATGTGGGAGCGGGTTTGGAGGAGCTTGAGGCCGTTCCCATGACAAATCTCTCGCCGGCAGAGTCACGCTGGCGGGGACGGGGCCGCGCTCCGGGCGCAGGAAGGCAGGAAGGGGTTGGAGAGGCAGAGTGAGGAGCCTGGGAAATGCCGGAGGTGCCGGAGGATGGCGAGCGGGGATTCCGGCGAGTCGGCTCTCCCCACCCTGTGACTCACTTCCCACGGCACTTCCCTGTCTGCCAGCGCCCGGCCGTGGGGCAGCCGGGGCCGTGGGGCAGCTGTGGAGCTCCAGGGGTGATGGGATGATCCAGGGATCGGCCCGGCCTGGAGCAGGGAAAGGGGTGTGTGGGATCACACAGATCCCAGATTATCCTCTCTTGTCATCCACAGAAAATGGGGAGAGAAGGGGGTTCCGAATTCCAGAATTCCAGGAGTTTGGAGCTGGTTCATGCCTCGGGGTGTGGAGGGCTCTCCATCCATGCTGGAAGCTGCTGCTGGGAGGCTCCATGGGATCTCTCCATCCTCGAGGGGAAAGGCACTGCCCAGATCAGGGCTCAGACGTGCCAAGCCAGGGTCGTGTCCTCCCAAAAAACGTCACCCGGAGGGGTGACCAAAACACAGATCCCTGGGCAGATCCAGTTGGAAAATCCCCACCAACAGTCAGGAAAGTGAGAACTAAAAATCTGCCAGCCCTGGTTGGCCCCAGGGGCTCCGAGGTGCCTTTTCCTGCCGTTCCCATGATGCCAAAGCTTTTGGTGGGAGCTGATGGATCCTCTCCATTCCCACAAACAATCCCATATCCCAAAAGGCTCTGGGATGTCTCCAGAGGTGCTGCTTGCCCAGAGCTCGTCTTCCAGCAGCTCCAGCAGCCCCACGGGCTCCTCCATCCCAGGGTGAGATCCCCACAGGGGGTGATCACCAGGAATCCCAACAGAGCAGGCAATGGATGCTGCACTCCTCACCGCCCTGCCCACCCCCAGCCCTCATCCCGCACCCAGCGCTTCCAGGGCCGCATTCCAGGACGGATCCCGGCCCTACCTTGGCCGAGTGCACGGCTGACTCCGGAGGGTACACGATGAAGTGGCGCAGGGTGAAGCCGAAGCCGCCCTGGGGGCTCTTGCGCAGCGCCACCGTCCTGGGCCCCACCCAGGGGAAGGACCCCCCCTCCGGGGGCGCGTTGGCGTTCGGGGACGCCCCATCTCTCCGGCCCGGCGTCGGCTGCAGGGACAAGGACAAGGTGTCACCCCCATGTGCTCCCAAGCCCCGGGATGGGGCTGAGCTCTGCCCCAAAAGCTGCCCCGTTCCTAAACCCCCCCCCCATCCCTAATCCCAGCCCCCCACCAGTGAATTCCAGCCCCCCCTCCCCGACTCCTCCTGTGGGGCCTTTGGGAAGGAGATGAATGGAAAGGAAATCAAAATAAATGAGCTGTGCCTGGGGGTCTGGATGGGACCCAGGAGGGGAGATGAGGGGACGGGATGTGGCACTTGGGGACAAAGGGTCCCCGATGCCACAGCAATAACCTCGGGCAAAGGCGGAAAGAGCTTCCTGGGAGGTGGGGGGATGAGTGAGGCTTCCCAAAACGGGGCAGGGCCCTGGCAGGGGGCACTGCCCAGAGCAGTGCCAAGGGGATGTGGCTCCATCCCACAGCTCCCAGTGCCAGTGCTGGGACAGGGAATGGGGCAGTGACACAGCCGGAGCAGCCACGGGCACCTCTCCTGGCACCGAGGAGCAGCCAGAGTGCCAACACCTGGGATGAACTCCTGGGTTCCAAATTCCAGGAGCTTGGAGTTCGATGGGATGGGCTTGGGAGGGCTCAGCACAGCCCCGGTGAGGGCCGAGGCTGCTCCCTGTGGCTGCACATCTGGCAGCACATCTGGCTGGGGTGGGAGCAGCTCCAGGGCCGTGGGGAGCAGAGGGCGCTGCCTGATGTCCTGGCACCACCCAGCTCTGCCAAATCCAGGGAAATTGGGAATGTGGGAGTCAGAGGGACAGGCAGGGATCCAGGCAGGGATCCACAGGGACCCTGCCCAAGCCCTGGCTCCTTCCCTGCTGCCGGAGTCAGCCCGTGCTCGCATGAGGGTGTTAAAATTCAGGGGCTGTCTGGGTGGAAGCGATGGATGGGAGGGGACGGGGACAAGGGACACAAAGGGACAAGGCACAAAAAGCCTTTGTGTGTGCCTGTGCTGAGTGGGCCTTTTTGCTGCCGGTGGGGAGATCAGACAGCAGGGCCGGGCTGTGCCCCTGGTCCAGCACGTCCTGCACGGAGCCCGGGGTGGCCACGGGGGTCTCGTCCCCCTGAGAACGGGGTCCCTGTGCTGAGCACACACCTCTGCCACCGCCTTGACCCTCTCCAAACACCGGCTGCCCCCCAAACCACACAGAACCACCATGGGAAAGCCACAAGACCCCTCTGCCAGCACCACAACCCCTCCCCGCCCCGCCGAATCCCAGGGGATGACCCCAACCCAGCTGGCAACAGGCGCCCCCCGCTCCCGGGGGACCCCATCCCGCGGCCCCGGGGCCGGCAGCATCCCGGCGGCGCCCGGCCCCATCTGCGCCCTCCTTTGTGCCGGCCCCGGCTCGCCGGATTATTTTTAAGCTGACAGCTGAATGTGCCCCGCTGATGGTAACCGGCACGGACAGGCCCGGCAGCAGCGAGGGCTGCCGACACCAACGGCCCGCGGGGACAGGGACGTGTCCCCGTGTCGCGGCCGTGCGGGCGGCTCCAGATCAGGGACGCGTCCCCAGGTGTGAGGTGACCGTCCCGCCTGGCTGCTCTGCCTCAGTTTCCCTCTCCACCGCCTGGATTTGGAGGTTTTGGGTTTTGAAGCGTGCGGTTGTGGCCTCGGGCAGCCACCCAGTGCTGGCTGAGATGCTCCAGCTCCGCCAGACAGTTTGTCACCTCAGCCGTTTGTCCTCAGAGCCCTGTCCCTCCTCCCAAATTTCTGGCTCGATTCTGGCCTCGCCCTGGTGGCTCCTGCTGCACTCCCCCAGCTGCATCCTCACCCCAGCAGCCCCAAATCCCCCTCCCATCAGCGCTGCAGGGATGGGGCAGCCCCTTGATCATCCAGACCCCGCAGCTGGGTCACCCCAATCCCTGTGAGCCCCTCCACCCCCAGCACAGGTGTCACCAAGCCCCTGCCCCCCACGGCACCGAGCCCCCCCCGTGGGGACACCGTGGGGACAGGTCCCTCCTGCCAGTGTCCCCCCCGTCCTGCCAGTGTCCCCCCGCCCCGGGGCTCGGCATTTGTCCCCACCCCGGACACGGCGCAGGAGGAGCAGGACCCGGGAGCCGGACCCTGCTCGGGCGCAGGAGGGGACCAAGGGGAGACACGGCCACCGGGGGCTGTGACAGACACCCCCCCCCTCCTGAGACCCCTCCGCACCCTCCCGGATCCTCGCCCCCTCCGCGGCTCTCACCCGGCGGCACCGCTCGGTTCTCGGCCCGGGCCCGGCGGCGTGGCGGCGCAGGCTGCTCAGCCAGATGCAGCGGGGCTCCGGGGAGCTGCAATCCACCCCGACCGGCCGCTCCAGGCGCCAGCCCCTCCCGCAGCGCTCCACGCTCCACAGCCGCTTGGGGCTGGGGGCCGGCGGGGGCCGGCAGCGACCCCGCAGCGCCCGCCGCGACCCCCGCGCCGCCCCGGCCGCGCTCTCCTGCACCATCCCAGCGGCGCTCGGGGCTCTCAGGCCGGGCTCGGGACCCCCATGGGGGTGGCAGCCGGAGCCGGCGGGCCGGAGGAGCCGCCTCACGCCCGCATCGGCGCTCGCTCGCTGGCTCAGCCCCCCCGAGCGACACAGCCCCCACCCAGGCACAGCCACCCCCGGCCCCGGGCGGAGGGAGGGAAAGAGGGAGGGAGGGAAGGACGCAGGGAGGGCGGGCAGCCACAGTCCCAGCTGCTGGCAGGGATCAGTGCCCAGCCCACCGCCCCCAGCCAGACCCCCGCACCCAGCGCCCCCGCCCGCCGCCCCCGGTGTCACTTTGCCAGGATCTTCCCTTTTTTCTTCTTCTTTTTTTCCCTTATTTTTTTTTCCGTTTCATTTTTTTCCCTTTTTTTTTTTTTTTTTTTCAATCCGCCCCCTTCTTCCTCCATCACCCCGGGCAGCATCCCACCCTCCCCGCTTCCTCCTCTCCCTCCTCCCGGCCCCTTCCTTCCTTCCTTTCCGCAGGGCACCGGGCGATGCCGGGGACACGAAGAGAGTTGTCACCCTCTGTCACCACCGCGGAGAGCTGGGGGGGCTGCGGGACACCCCAGGTCCCCTCTCTGTCCCCCCCCCGGCAGTGGGGGGTGAGGGGGACACATGTGCTGCACCCCGAGGATCAAAATCCCCCCGGGAGACCAAAACAGCCCCGTGGAGGCCAAAAATGTAAATATCCCCCCAGAGACACACACAGCCCCTCACGGCCCTCTCAGTGCCTGTGGCAAAAAGGAGACAAAAAAATTTAAAAATATATATTAAAAAAAATTTAAATAATTTTAAATTTAAAAAAATAAAACCAATTTTAAAATTAAAAAAAAAATGCTCCAAGGACAATTCCCAGCTGGAATTAAACCGAGAGCACCCCCAACCCCACCTCTCGTTTTGGGGGATACCCAGGGGTGGCGGGTCCCCTGTCGTCCCCCAGGCACAGCGACACCACCGCCCCCCGCGGCAGACAAAATCTGGGAGGGATCAGGAGAAGAGCGGCACCTCGGGGAGCCCGGCACAGCTCGGCTTGGGGCTGGCAGCGTCCCCTGCGCTGTCCCCTCCCGCCCTGCCCGTCCCCGGCCCCGCTCGAGGGGGTCCCGGCCGCATTCCTGCCGTGCTGGAGGCCACGCCGGGAAATGCCGGGCATTGCTGGCATTGCAGCCCCGCGGGCCCGGGCCGGGCACCCCCGGCTGTCCCCGCCCCGCCAGGGGGATGCCCCACACCCCCAGGTGGGCACCAGCGAGGGGACACGGAATGCAGGGACACGGGGACACGGAATGCGGGGACACGGGGACACGGAATGCGGGGACACAGAGGGGACACGGAATGCGGGGACACGGGGACATGGAGGGGACACGGAATGCGGGGACACGGGGACATGGAATGCGGGTACACGGGGACACGCTGCCGTGGCCAGAATGTCCCCAGTGTCCCCCCCCCAGGTGACGCGGATCTGCCCCAAAACAGCTCCAGCACCCACCCTGAGGCCGGCTGGGTGGCGTGGCCTGGTGGCAGCTGTGTCCCCAAGGACCCAAGGTGTCCCCAGGCACCCCTCTGCCTTCCCGGGGCACCATCTCGGTGCCTCCAAAGCTGCACAGCCGCGACAAACCGGGATGGGGACACGAGGGAGCCAAACGCTGCCAGCAGCACCCCCGGGGCCACCACTGTGTCACCCGGGGCCTGTGCCCGGGGTCTGTCCCTGAGCCAGCCCAGCGGCCTCACCGCAGCCCGGGGACAGGCGCTGGCTTGTCCCAGCTCACAGAGCTGCCCGGCTGGAGCAGCCGGACCAGGCTGAGAGTGCAAACAGCCCTGGGGGGGCTTCGCCTCCTGGCTCGGTGGGGAAATCCAGCCGGGAACGGGGGGCTGGACCCACCCGGGACAGCTGGGGACAATGGGTGCCACCCCGGCACTGCCCCCTGCCCCTCACGGTGGTGCTGAGCTGCCCCGGCCGCCCGGAGGGGGCTGGGGAGGGGTCCCCGAGCCCTGGTGGGGGGACAGGGAGGGGACGGTCCCTGGGATTGTTCCCGCAGCCCAAAGCGGGAAAGGTCAGGCGGCGCTGGCGGGGGCAGATTCCACCCCGAGGAATGCGAGCGGCCTGGACGCCTTCCAGAACGTTCCGTTTGCACAGGAGTGTCCTAAATACGCTGCAAAGGGAGCTCCCGGCATGCACAGGGACACGGCCAGGGCACATGGACAGGGGACGTGGCCAGGGGGACACACGGACAGGGGACACAGACAGGGGACGTGGACGGGGACACGGACAGGGGACACATGAATGGAGGGACACACAGACAGGGACACACAGATAGAGGGACATGGATGGGGGACACATGGACAGGGACACACGGCCAGGGGGACACATGGACAGGGACACACGGCCAGGGGGACACAGGGCCCTGCTCCCTGTATTGAGGGATGCCCACATTTGACCCCGATGCCACCCCCCTGTCCCACCCCTGCCGCCCCACGCCGCCCGGAGCGCGGTGACATCGCGGGGCTGCAGCCGCTGCTCCCAGCTGGGGACATGTCACCAGCTGTCCCTGCCAGCGGCGCCATCGCCCTGGCACGCGGCGGGGATAACGTCACCCTTTGGGCAGCGACAGCGACAGCGACAGCGACGGCGACAGCGACAGCGACAGCGCTGCCACCACCGCGGCCACAGAGCCGCCCCCCTCCGGCCGCGCTTCTCCCGCACGGACCCAGCGCGGCCGCGGAGGGGGGGACACGACCACTAATCCGCCCCCCCCAGAAGGGCCAGCTGAGATTAGGGTCAGAAAAATGAGGTTTTAATAGGATCTGGGAGGAGGAGAAAGCCCTGCTGAGACAATAACCCACTTCCAGCCCTTTTATGGCAAAGCTGCGGTGGGGAAGGGGGTCGGGGGTCCCACACGCCCTCCCCGGGCTCCAGGCAGCGTCTGGGCGGGGCTGCACCCCCAAGAAGAGCCGAGATCGATGCTCCCCTGCCGGCAGGAGCCGGGCAGGGCGGGGATGCTCCGGCAGCCGGGCCTGCCCTGGGGAGGGGGGGTGAAGTGACAGCAGAACGGGGCTGGGGACAGGTGACCACGCCGGGAGCATCCGGGCACCCCTGCCGGCCCTGCCGCAGCCGCGGGGATTAGGGATCGGCGGGAGAAAGCATTTTAATTCTCTTTAACTCGAACCGGGGCTGAGGAGCTTTGCAGCTCAGCGGGGATTTTGGGGGGGTGCTGGCCCCGCTGCAGCGCCCCCCGGGACGCTCCGGGCCCCTGGAACGCCCCCACCCCAATTCCACACAGCTGGATCCCACTGGGACTGGGGGGAAAGCAGGGTGGGAGCCCTGGGAGCGGGAGGTACATCCCAGGCAGGAGTAGCAGCACCGGGGAAAGGAGGAAAAAGGAGGGAAAAGGAGAAAAAACCACCTCAGTCACAGAGAGAAACGCCCCAGGTGCCTCCCTGTGCCAGGTGCCAGCCCGGGGAGGATCCCTCAGGATGGATGCACCAGCCCTGGGAGGGTGGGAGTGCTGGGGTTGGCTCCAGGCATCCATGGAGATTCCCAACAGCCTCTTTTCCCACGGCCTGGCTGTCAACAGCACCCCCCGAGCCCCTCACGGCACCACTGGGACCCCAAAAACCTCTCAGACATCATGGGGGACATGGAAAAGCCACCGGGGCCCAGGGCTGGGTGTCCTTGTCCTCACTGCCACCTCTGAGGACAGCCCAGGACGGGGATTCCACAGGAGACCCAGCACTGAGGGTGGATGGGCACTGTCCTGCCCCCAAATCCACCCCACACCAGCCAAGGACCCACATCCACATCCTCATCACCCCCAGAGCAGCCGGGAATGGGGTGGTGACACTGCCCGGGTGACACCGGAGCCGAGGAGAAGCCACCAACCGTCCCTGTGACATTCCTGGGTGTTAACACGGGGAACGAAATCCTTCCTTCCTTCCTTCCTTCCTTCCTTCCTTCCTTCCTTCCTTCCTTCCTTCCTTCCTTCCTTCCTTCCTTCCTTCCTTCCTTCCTTCCTTCCTTCCTTCCTTCCTTCCTTCCTTCCTTCCTTCCTTCCTTCCTTCCTTCCTTCCTTCCTTCCTTCCTTCCTTCCTTCCTTCCTTCCTTCCTCCCTTCCTCCCTTCCTCCCTTCCTCCCTTCCTCCCTTCCTCCCTTCCTCCCTTCCTCCCTTCCTCCCTTCCTCCCTTCCTCCCTTCCTCCCTTCATTTCCTTCCCACACCGATTTTTCCCTGGACTGCGTCCCCTCCCTGGCCCATCCCTGGTGGCTCCATCCTGTCACCAAACCAAACCCAGCTCCCTCCTGGCACTGTCACCCCGAGATGCCATCCCTGGACCCACAGGAATCCCGTTCCTCACACATCTGGAAGCAGCAGCTCCTGTTCACCCGGACAGGGGGTCCCTGCTGCCATATCCAGAGAAATCTGGGAATCCCAGAGCCCCATTCCCTTTCCCGGCCTCTCCTGGTGCCCGTTGTGGCTCTCTGGCCACGTGGCACTGTCCCTGCAGGTCCCCATGGCTGCTGGCATCCCTGGTGGCATTCCTGGGCTGCGGTTGTTGGATTGTCCCTGTGAACAGCCCCGCAGGTGTCACCAGCCGATGTCACCGCGCTGAAGTGACAGCATCCACGCAGATCCTCCCCGTCACAACTCCAGGGCAGGCCCTGGCTCCATCCCAGCCCTCCCGAGTCCCACGGGTGGTGGGGACAGGGGACAGACCCACAGGACACATCCCAGGACAGCCAGGGCCAGTTCTGGGGACACTTTAGGCAGCCACCCCCTCTCCCCAGCGCCATGCTCTGTCCATCCCCACATCCCAGCCCTCCCAGCTCCTCACCCCTCCTGGATTGTCCCCACACCCAGTGCCAGCAGCCCCGAGGCAGGGACAAGGCTGGGGACACACCAGAGTCAGCACAAAGACGGGAACCACGGAGCCAGAGCCACTCCAAGGAGGAGTTTTCATCCCCCAGCCCAGGAGGGAGCAGGACCACCAAGGCCGTGCTGGGGCTGCCTTCATCGCCAGCTCCTCCTCCTCCTCCTCCTCCTCAGCCCCATCCTACAAACGGCGTTATCGGCAGTGGGCCCTAGAAAAGTAACAGGATTCTGTTTCCTGTTTTTCCCATGCAAACCCTCAAATAGAAGCTGGCCTCATTAGGGCCGTTTTTCGGGTCTCTGTTTTTTTCAGCCGGGCTAACAATGAGCCATTTCCTCCGGCGGCTCCAGAGGCACCTTGCGTGGAAAACCCAGCCCACGGAGGTCAGGGGGAGGCTGCAGCTCCTTCCAGCCCCTGCCCCCTTCAAGGATGGGGGGCCTGGGGTGGGGAACCCCCCATGAACCCCCCAGAGATGTGAGGGACACCCGTGGGGTGACACCTGAGGGTTTGGGAGGGAGCACAAACCCCACAGCCCTCACTGGATGGTGGAAATAAGGAGCCAAAAGGGGCCCTGAGCTTCCCCCGGCCACAGCGTGGACAGGAGGCGGCTTTGGGGACACGGCTTTGGGGACACCGAGCTCCAGCAGCACCCCAGCAGCGTTTCCCTGGGATTCGGAGCAGCCCAACATTTTTCCTCATCCCACACGCGTCCATGGCCGAACGTCCAGTCCGTGTCCCCTCCCCGGCCGGGGACATCGATGTCCTGCCCTTGCTGCCACACCAGTCACCGCCAGCCCCGCTGGGGACCACGCTTGGCCCTGAAAGCGCTGGCACCGCAGCCCGGCCCCCGCCCGGCGCGCACAGAAAGAGCCACTATGTGCCACAACGATGTGCGACAATGGCCCGATTGTCCCCCAAGCCACCGCGCTCCGTCCCACCCGCCCCGGGGCTGCCCCACGCGCTCGGCCCCATCAAGGGACCCTCTGTGGCCCTCGGGGGATAGCGGGGGGGGGACGGTCACCGTGGGCACCCCGGGGTGTGCGGTGACAGGTCGGGGGGTGCCACCGGTGGTGGGTGACCAGAGGGGCGATGGGGACATGGCTGGCCACTGAAGGGGACACGAGCCTGGGGCTCAGGGCTATGGCAGGAACCTGTTCCCTAGCCTGGGAAGGTTCCCAGAATCCCAAATCCTTCCTGCTGTGTTTGGGAAACGGATTCTACTGGGCAAGAGCAGGGTCCATCCTCACGGTCACCAGGGCCATCCCCGTCATCATCAGAGCCACCCCACGGCCACCAGGGCCATCCCCGTGGTCACCAGGCTCCATCCCCACGGCCACCAGTCTCCATCCCCATGGTCACCAGGGCCATCCCCATGGTCACCAGGGCCATCCCCATGGCCACCAGGGCCATCCCCATGGTCACCAGGCCCCATCCCCATGGCCACCAGGGCCATCCCCACGGTCACCAGGCTCCATCCCCACGGCCACCAGGGCCATCCCCACGGCCACCAGGCCCCATCCCCATGGTCACCAGAGCCATCCCCACGGTCACCAGAGCCATCCCCATGGTCACCAGGCCCCATCCCCATGGTCACCAGAGCCATCCCCACGGCCACCAGTCTCCATCCCCACGGCCACCAGGGCCATCCCCGTGGTCACCAGAGCCATCCCCGTGGTCACCAGGCTCCATCCCCACGGTCACCAGGCTCCATCCCCACAGCCACCAGGCCCCATCCCCATGGTCACCAGGCTCCATCCCCATGGTCACCAGGGCCATCCCCATGGTCACCAGTCTCCATCCCCATGGTCACCAGTCTCCATCCCCACGGTCACCAGTCTCCATCCCCACGGCCACCAGGCCCCATCCCCGTGGTCACCAGAGCCATCCCCGTGGTCACCAGGGCCATCCCCGTGGTCACCAGGCTCCATCCCCACGGTCACCAGGCTCCATCCCCACGGCCACCAGGGCCATCCCCATGGTCACCAGGGCCATCCCCGTGGTCACCACTACCTCATTTTGGTCACTTTGGGACAACTCACCCCCTCTTCCCCAAGGCCAGCCCAGCTCCAGCTTCACCCCCCAAAGATCGGGGCCGACCCCACACCCCAACACCCCCCACCCTTAAAACCACCCCAAAAACCTCTCCCCAGCCCTGGTGACACCGAAGCCATGGGGAATGCGGCCGATCCCGGCGCGGCCGCGGTGGCACCGAGCTGGGACCGCGCCGCCGCGGCTCTTGCGCCACGCCAAGGAGTGCCGGGCTGGCAGCTGGCGAGGCCTTAATGAACTCCTGGGGAGAAAGCAGCGACCGCTCCAGGAGCTCCAGGCAGGAGGTCGGTGGCGCCTTTGAAGGAACCACCTGGGGCATCCTGAGCTGGGCGGGTTTTGGGATAGCCGGGCAGGTTTGGGGAGAGCTGGGCAGGTTTTGGGATGGCCAGGAGGGTTTTGAGAGAGCCAGGAGGGTTTTGAGAGAGCCAGGTGGGTTTTGAGAGAACTGGGAGTGTTTTGGGATAACCAGGCAGGTTTTGGGATAGCCGGGTGGGTTTTGGGAGGTCCAAGAGGGTTTTGGGATAACCAAACAGGTTTAGGGATATCCAGGAGGGTTTTGGGATAACCAAACAGGTTTAGGGATATCCAGCAGGTTTTGGGATAACTAAGCAGGCTTAGGGATATCCAGGAGGGTTTAGGGATATCCGGGAGGGTTTTGGGAGAGCCAGGCAGGTTTAGGGATATCCAGGCAGGTTTTGGGATAACTAAGCAGGCTTAGGGATATCCAGGAGGGTTTTGGGGGAGCCAGGCAGGTTTAGGGATATCCAGGCAGGTTTTGGGAGCGCGTTGTGGCCCAGCTGGCACAGCCGGCCCCGCCGCTGGCAGGCTGGAGGCAGCCAGGTCGATATTTTCCAACTTGAGAGCTTAAAATAGGTCATCTATCTCCATTCCTTTTTAAATCAGGTCTTGCTGCCTTGCCGAAGACAAACTTGGTTTATTAATGGGACGGCACCGACTTGAAACCTAATCCTGTTTTTTTCCCTTTTAATGAGAATAAAAGGCCATCCCAGGGCTCGGCAGCTTCCCAGGACAGCCCCCCTCATCCCCGTGTGCTTTCTCCCAGTGAGTGGCTCCACGTGAACTGGGGAGAGGCTCCAAACTCCAGTTTGGAGCTGGTCCCACACTCAGCATCCCCCACAAGCTGTTCCCCCCATGCCAAAGTCCCCAAACCCACAGTCCCCAAACCCAAATTCCCAAACCCAAAGTCCCCAAACCCAAAGCCCCCAAACCCACCGTCCCCAAACCCAAACTCCCCAAACCCACCGTCCCCAAGCCCCACATAAGGCCCAGCCTGGCAGCTGACCCTGGGTGATGGCAGCGGGCTGGGCTGCCAGCCCCGGGGGGTTTGGGATCACCCATCTCCCCCCGTCCCCCTGCCAGCGGTGGCACGGGACACGCCAGGGTTAAAGCGCGGAGCTCAGAGCCCTGGCTGCCACAAGCCCAGGGTGACCGGCGGGACCCCGGGGTGGCACCGCGTGGCCCAGCCCGGTGCCCGTGCCAGGTTTCGCGCTGGCGAGGCGGGATTGCGGCAGCAGCCCCGAGCACAGGCTTTTCCTGTATTTCAAGTTCAGGGTTCAGAGAGAAAGGGGGTGGAGGGGGGGGGAAAAGGGGGGAAGAAATTCAATTTGTAAAGCAGAGACAGCAGAAAGGGTTCGGGGGCAGGAGCCATGAAGGGGTGAGGGCCTTGGGGACAGTGGGACACCGTCCCTGACACGCAGCCCTAGGGGCGGCTGCCGGGCAGGATTTCTGCTGGCACAGCACTAAATTCTCACGGGAGGATGGCAAAGAGCCTTCATCCCCACACGTGGTGAGTAATGAACCCCTCCAAAGTCACCCCAAATGCCCCAGCGCCCCAAATCCCCCGGTGCCCCAAATCCCCCAGCAACCCAAATCACCCCAAATCAGCAACTCGAGCCCTGCCCCAGGTGCCGCTCCCCAGGAGGGCACATTTCACCCCAAAACGCAGCAGAAAAGCCGATTCCAAGATTCAGACACACACACACACACACACACCCATCCCAAAATTCCGAGCGCCGGCACTCAGCGGTACGGGGTAAGCAGGGACGGGTCCAGGAGGAACCATGATTAATGCTCAGCAGCTCCTCATCCCCGGGCCACTCCGCACACCCCAATTAACCCTTTCAGGCCGGTTAATTCCCCCATGGCCGGGGCCGAGGAAGCCGAGCTCAAACAACCAGGAACTGAGGGACAAATGCAGCTCTGGGGCCAGGATGTGCCAGTCCCACACCGCGGGGTCCCCACGGCCACCAGACCCCCGCCCCAGGTCCCCCAGCGCTGTCCTCATCCCCACGCCAAGGTTTCGCCGGGATCTGGCATAAAACGGGCAGGAAATGGGGATTTAGCCAGGGCTGGGCTGGCCTTCCTTGGCACCACCGCCGGGAGACGGGAATCGCCCTCCGGGGCAGCGGCGCCGGGCGATGCCGATGCCCACCCGCGGGTCAGCAGATCCTGGGGGGCTGCTCGGGGCCGGGGGGTTGGATTTGACCTCCAGGAGCTCCTGGGCACGCCGGGGGCTGCTGCCTGCCCAGAGGCGAGCGCTGTCGGGGATGGACCCGCCGGAGCCGCACGGAGCCAGCCCGGCCGGGAGTTTCGGAGGAAGTGCGTGGGTGTCCGTGGGCCCGTCCCGGGAAGGGGCAGCTCTTTCCCGGGGTCTCCCCCTCGGCTCCGGGGCCGGATCCAGGCGCCGCAGCCCCTCCGCCCTGCCACGACGCCGCTGTGGCTGCGGACAGGCCACCGCGGCCAGCAGCGCCTGTGGCGTGGCGTGGGTGGCCGGACACCCCCGGTCCCGCCGGCCCTGACCCACAGTCCAGCCCCGCAGAACCGGCTCGGTCCCGGTCCGGTCCCCGAGGGGCATCACCCAACACCCGGCCGCGCTGCCAGACCTCGGCGCCATCCCAGCACTCCCAGTCCCGGCCCCGCACTCTCCCAGTACCTCCCAGTTCCCCCGGTCCCCATTCCCCCAGACCTACAGCTCAGCGTTATCTCCATTTCCTCCCAGACCCCATTTCCCCGAGCCTATCCCTCCCCAGTCCGCCCAGTATCCCCCAGTTCCTCGCAGACCCCGCTCCGCCGAGCCCACACCCCCCCAGTCCGCCCAGTTCCCCCCAGCGCCGCTCCCGGTCCCCGCTGCCGCCTCCCCGGTGCCGCCGGTGTCGCTCACCGCGGGGGCGGACGGCGGGATCCCGACCAGGCAGAAGGCGATCCCATTCATCGGGGCGCGGCGGGCTCGGCTCGGCCCGGCCCGGCTCCGCACGGCTCGGCTCGGCACGGCCCCGCACGGCGCTGCCCGCGCGCTCCCGCTGGGTTCGGCCCGGCGCGGCCCCGCACGGCGCGGTCCGGCTCGGCTCGGCTCGGGCTCGGCTCGGCTCGGGCTGGGCCGGCGGCGGCCCCGGCCCCGGTCGCGGCTCCGCCTCCTCCGGGCGCCCGCGGCGGCGGGCGGGGCGCGGGGCGGCTCGGTACGGCCCGCCCGGCGGGAGGGACCGGCACCGGGATGGCGGGGTGGGAACGGGCACCGGCACCGGGACAGCGGGACCGGCACCGGCGCAGCGGAACTGGCACCGGGGAGGGACCGGGAACCGGCACCGGGATGGGAACGGGAACCGGGACAGAGGAACCGGCGCCGGGGCAGCGAGACCGGCACCGGGATGGGAATGGGAACCGGGACAGAGGAACCGGCACCGGGACAGCAGAACCGGCGCCGGGGCAGCGGAACTGGCACCGGGAACGGGAACCGGCACCGGGACAGCAGAACCGGAAGCAGGATAGCTGGAACCGGCACCGGGATGGGAACGGGAACCGGCGCCGGGACAGTGGGGTGGGAACGGGTACCGACACCGACACCAGGAGAGCAGGAACCAGTACCGAGCTGGCACTGGGATGGGCACCAGAGCGGGCACCAGGGATGGGACCAGGATGGGCAAGGGACCCCCCAGGAACAGGGAGGGACATCCAGGGACCAGGACAGGGCACACAGGGACCGGGACAGGAGTGGGACACACAGGGACAGGAATGGGACAGCCAGGGATGGACAGGGGACATTCCTGGGGACCAGGGCCACACAAGGGACACCCAGAAACCAGGCCAGGCATGGAGTGGGATGCGGATGGGGACAGGGATGTGCCACCCAGCCATGGGCAGGGGACACCCAGGCCAGGAGCAGCCAGGACAGAGGGACAGGGACCGCGAGCTGAGCAGGGCAGGCACAGGGCAGCTGGCACAGGGACACCAGGAGAGGCAGGGCAGGGGAAGCCGGACAGGCAGCAGCAGGGCGAGGCCAAGGCCGGGCACTGCCGGACACACGGACAGGAAACGCCAGGACAGAGGGACAGCAGTGACGGGGACTGGCACAGGCAGACAGGGGGACGGAAACAGCTGGGTCGGGGCCGACTGACGGACAAAGGCTGACACAGAGCTGCGGGGAAAGTAAACAGCGAGGGTGGGAAACAGCTGGACAGACGGACGGACAGAGCCTGGCCTGGCAGACAGACGGATGGGGGCAGCCAGCATGGGGACAGCCAGCAGGGCCTGGCCTGGCTCAGGCCACCTGGACACAGCAGAGCATCCCAAAACCAGTGTGGAGAAACTGCTGAGGAAACAAATCCCACAGCCGAATTCCGGGGTGCAAATGGCACCTGAAAGGCTCTGCGGTGGCAGGAGGTGACATCAATGCCATGACACGAGCCCTGAGTCACCTGAGTCACCTGTGGCACAGCCAGGACTCAGCACCAGCCCTGGGATGGTGTGAGGGACAATTCTGGGAGGGAAATGAAGCCACGCGTGACAGGAAAGTGGGAGGAGGGGAAGAAAACTGTGAGGAATGACGGCCACAACCCCTGGGGACACAGGGACAGGGCAGGAGGGGACAGAGCCACCACAGGGACAGGGCAGGAGCCAGCAGGGCCCATCGGGGCAGATGAGCCCAGGGAGGGGCTCAGGGCAGGGCACAGCGGGATCGTCTCCCATTTTCCCCCCACAGCGCCCCGAGATGGCTCCTCCGCTGCTGGCAGGTGTCATTGTCCCCCCTCTGTCCCCAACAGGGACACAGCTCCACGTGTGGGACAAAGGTGGGGCTTGGAACAAACCCCCAGAGCACCCCAGAATTCCAGGAGGACGCAGCCAAGGGCTCCAGCACCTCCAGGCGATGTCCCCGCGTCACTGCCAGCCCCAAGCCGCTCCCCGAGTCCCGAGCGAGCGGGCGTTCCCCTGCCTGATCCCAGGTTTGCCCTCAGGGACGCCAGCCCGTGCCACACAGCATTCCTGGGAATGCCAGCCTGTGCCACACAGCATTCCTGGGAACGCCAGACCATGCCAAGCAGCATTCCTGGGAATGCCAGCCTGTGCCACACAGCATTCCTGGGAACGCCAGCCCATACCACTCCGTGATCCCGGGAATGCCAGCCCGTGCCACACAGCATTCCTGGGAATGCCAGCCTGTGCCACACAGCATTCCTGGGAACGCCAGACCATACCACACCGTGATCCCGGGAATGCCAGCCCGTGCCACACAGCATTCCTGGGAATGCCAGCCTGTGCCACACAGCATTCCTGGGAACGCCAGACCATACCACACCGTGATCCCGGGAATGCCAGCCCGTGCCACCCCACATTCCTGGGAATGCCAGCCTGTGCCAAGCAGCATTCCTGGGAATGCCAGCCCATACCACTCCGTGATCCTGGGAATGCCAGCCCGTGCCAAGCAGCATTCCTGGGAATGCCAGCCCGTGCCACCCCACATTCCTGGGAATGCCAGCCCATACCACTCCATGATCCCGGGAATGCCAGCCTGTGCCACCCCGTGATCCCGGGAATGCCAGCTCGCGACACCGCGGCTGCCAAGCACGAGTTTTCCGTGACACCATTAAGAAAATCCCGTGTCAACAACAACTTCCTGCGGGCTCCGGGGCAGGCGCGGCGCCCCCAGAACAAATAAACGCCCGAGCCGCCGGAATTCGGGGCTGGAGCGGGGCCACGGGGGCTGGACCCGCTCACGGGGTGGCAGCTCCCGCTTGTGTCACTCCAGCCAGGACGGGCAGGGGACACCAGGGACAGGAGCAGGGATGGGACCGCCAAGGACATCCAGGAAACAGGGGGGGACAGGGGTCACCCAGGGATGGTGGCACCCACAGCACCCAGGGGTGGGATGGGGGGGGTTTCCCTCTGGAAATGTGGGTGCCAGCACTGAGGGGTCCCACAGGGTCACTGCCACCACTGCTGTCCCCTGTTGTCCTTGGGAGCAGGAGGGGACAAACAGCGGCATGGGAGTGATGGGAATTTGCTCCCCACAGGGCACAGCCAGGCCCCCTCAGCCCCCAAGTGTGGCACCCCCAGGACCCACAGGGGGTGCACAATGTCCCCAGACCCTGCATGGGACACGTCCCTGTCCGCTGTCCCCTCCCTGGGGTGTGCCAGCGGCTGCCCTCTGCCTGCCCGGCCACGCAGCACTGCCCATCCCAGCTGCTCCATCCCGCTGGCCACTCTCCAGAGGGACTTTCCAGGAAATGTCCCCTCGGGCTGGGGTTGGCACCGCGGGCCAACCTGACCAACGTCCGTCCGTCTGTCCCTGCCCAGAGGACAGGCTGTGGGACGAGCAGAGGCCTCCTCCAGCCGTGCCACCCGCTCCCATCCCCTGCGGCAGCGCCACTCCTGGGGTCCCTCCTGCTGTGTCCCCCCGCGAGGGGACACAGCCACGTCCAGCCCCGACAGCCCCGGCAGGACCCAGCTGTGGATCCCGGCACCCCGAGTGCCCTCCTGGTGTCCCCAGTGCCACCCAGGAGGTGACACAACCTGAGCTGGCCCTGCAGGGACAGGGACTGACCCCAGGGTCAGGGACAGGGACACAGCGAGGGCTGAGCCCCATCCTGGGGTGCAGAGCCAGGGGGGCTCCAGGAGAGCCCCCAGCCCCATCCCTGCCCCCGGGCACCTTCCCCACAGGTGTCCCCAGGGCGCGGGTGCCGCCGTGCCCCAGATGCTCCCTCCCCGCTCCAAGGAATCCCCGTTCTTTGTCTCCCGAGCCGCACCCCGCAGCCCCCCGGGGACACCGCGCCCCTGGGTCCCCACGGGCGGGGCGGGACCGCGGCTCACGCCCGCCAGGGCTCCCCCACGCCCCATTCCGTGACCATCCACCCGAAAATCACCGCCCTGCCTCCCTCCCGCGGCCCTTGGGGGGCACAGCCATCGCTGCTCGAGCCCCCCACCCCAAATCCCGGCGGCCGCAGGAGCGGGTCCGGGGGAGCAGGAGGGGATTTGGGGGAACAGGAGAGGATTTGGGGGGGCAGGAGAGGATTTGGGGGGGCAGGAGCGGGTCTGGGGGAGCAGGAGGGGATCCGAGGGAGCAGGAGCGGATCTGGGGGAGCAGGAGAGGATTTGGGGGAGCAGAAGCGGTCCGGGGGAGCAGGAGAGGATTTGGGGGAGCAGAAGCGGGTCTGGGGGAGCAGGGGTGGAGCAGGAGCCCCCCGCCCGCCGCTCCCTGCGGAGCCGCTTCCGCGCCGCAGACAAAGGCAGCGAGAGGGGAATCCAGCCTGGATGGAAGATGGGTTTTAACCTAATCCCGGGAATTAAAATGAAGAAAAGCAAAAGCGGGGCGCGGGGAGGAGCCGGGGGGGCGGCGGGATGGGGCGGGGCGCGCAGAGTGACCCCGCGGCTGCCCAGCTGGGGGGGGTCTCGCCGGGTGTCCCCCCCAGCGCCCTCCCGGCTCCAGGCAGGCGCTTCCAGCCGGCAGCTCCCGTTCCCTGGCGGCGGCGGCCGCACGAAGCCATTTTGAGCGGGCGGCCAGACCAAAGGGTTACGGCCCCGGCCCCTCCTTCCCTGCCCGCCAGCGGGGCCGTCGGGATAAACAACAGCGAGGCCGGGGGGGCTCGGGGCCGGCAGCGCCGAGCCGGGAACGCCGGCAGCGGGGCAGCGCCGAGCCGGGCGGGGCGGCGGGGGGGCGCCGAGGACTTACGTGCTCATCCCACATCAGGGAGGGGCCGCGATCCTGCCGGGATTCGGGGAGCCCCGGGCGCTGCGCAGCATCCCCGGTGCCGCGGGCCGCTCCCGGGAGCAGGGAGGGCGGCCGGGCAGCGCTGCCGGAGGAGCCTCCCGGCCGTGCCCGGTGCCGGCGGGCACATGCCAACCTGCTGCCGCTCACGGCCTAAAATTACCACGGCCCCTTCCAGAGGCGTCGCCGCCAATCAGGGCGGCGGGGAAGGCGTGCGGGCGGCTCGGGAGCTCCTCTGCATTGCAGCTGGATGTGGGAAGAGAGGAAGGGATTTTTCCAGCGGGGAGATCGCAGCCGGCAGCGGGGCCCGGGCGCTCGCAGCCCCCGGGGGACGCTGCTCCCCGCGCTGGCTTTGCCGGGGGCGCGGGGCCGTGCCGGGGGTCCGGGCTGGGGGTGGGGGCGGTGGTGGCGGGTGGGTGACGCGGCCGCGCCGGGGCGCCCCGGCTCCCCCCCCGCCGCGGCTCGGGGAGGGGGGGTGGATTTTGCAGCACGCGGTCCCCAACGTGCGGGCAGAGCTGGGGACGTGCCGTGCCCGCAGCGGCGCCTCCGCGCGGGGCCCCAGCGCTGCCCCAGCCCCTCCGGAGGCTCGGGGCGTGCGGGGCACCCACGAGGCATCAAATCCTGCGCTGGGATCTGCGCTGAGCCGGAGCGATGGGCGAGGCGGGGGGAACACGAGGCAGAGTCCCGGGGGCTGCGGGGAGGGAGATGGACCCCGGAATTGGGGAGGGATGGCCGGGAGGGGGTGACCCCCGCCCCAGGGACCCTCCTGTCCACGCAGAGCCACGGCACGGGAGTCCGAGAGACCCCCAGCCCCGAGTGGGCGGCGAGGAGGGGCAGCACAGCCCGGCCGGAGCGGGACGGGGGCTGGAGGCGGCGGCCGGTGAATAACGGGATGGGGACACAGAGCAAAGGACGCCCCCGGGGTTTTTCCACACCCCACGGCGGCTCCAGCCCCTTTCCAGCAGAAACCCCCTCCCCAAATCGCGGGCGGGACCCGCCCCGGGCTGTGGCAGGAGGCGGTGGCAGGGCAGGGACAGGGACAGGGTCCCGCGGCACACCTGGGCTGGGTGAGGCGCACGGGGGGCGCGGGGCTCTCAGGGCGGTGATACCGAGGGTCCCGGGTGGGCGATGCTGCGGCGGGGCTCAGGTGCTGCTGGGGCAGCAGGCGGGCGGCGGGGACGCGGGGGGAAGGTGGGTGGGGCAGAAAGCAGCAGGTGGGGAGCGCAGCGGCCGCAGGTGGGGAGCGGTGGGGTCCCTCCGCCGGCAGGCGGGGTCCCCGGGGGTGCCGGACCCCCGGAACGGCGCCGCGCCTGTGGGTGCTGGACCCGCCCGGTCCCCGCCGCGGCGGCTCCGCTCCCGGTCCCGCTCCTTATCCTGGTCCCGCTCCTACCTGCTCCATGGGGCCGCTCAGGGGGCGGGCGCGGCGGTCCGGCCGCGGGCCATGGGCCGGTCCCGCTGCCGGTGCTGGTGTCGGCGCCGGTGGCGGTGCCGGTGGCGGTGCCGGTGGCGGTGCCGGTGGCGGAGCCGGCGCGCCCCGGTGCGGTCCCGCTGCCGCCGCCTCTCGCCGCCGCCGCCGCCCACGCCCGGCGCCGCCCGGCGCATCCCGGGAGCGGCGTCATGTGAGCGGCGACGGGAGGGGGCCCCGGCCCCACCCGGACCCCGCCGCCGCCCTCCCCTCCCGCCCCTCCGCACGGCCCCCCCGGGACCCCGGCAGCCCCATCCCGCTGCTTCCCTCCTCCATCCATCATCCATCCATCCCTCGATTCCATCCATCTGTCCATCCATCCATCCATCCATCCATCCATCCATCCATCCATCCATCATCCATCCATCTGTCCATCCATCCATCCATCCATCCATCCATCCCTCGATTCCATCCATCATCATCCATCCATCCATCCATCTATCCATCCATCCATCCATCCATCCATCCATCCATCCATCCATCCATCCATCCCTCGATTCCATCCATCATCATCCATCCATCCATCCATCCATCCATCCATCCATCCATCCATCCATCCATCCATCCCTCGATTCCATCCATCCATCCCTCCCTCATCCATCCCCAATCCCTCCCTCCCTGTCCCCATTTCCCAGGGCCCGTGGCTCTCCCTGGCAGTGCCAGCGCCGGGCTGGCACGGTGGCAGTGGCAGTGGCACTGTCTGTGCCCCCAGGCTGGGTTGGTGGCCCCTGGCCTGTCCTTTCCCGGGGTGGCAGCCAAGCCCTCGGGGCTGGGTAAATGTTAGCTCGGAGCAGCGCCGGTGCCAGCGCTGACCCTGGGGCACTGCCAGCGCCCGGCCGGGGACAGCAGGGACAGCAGGGACAGTGGGCACCATGCCCACCCATCCCCAGCATGGCCCCGGCTGCATTGGCCCGGGCTGTGCCTCAGTGTCCCTTGGATTGATCCCGTGCTGTGCATCAGTTTCCCTCATTCCCTCCCCACCCCGTGCCTCAGTTTCCTTTGGACTGATCCCCCCCCGTGCCTCAGTTTCCCTCGTTCCCACACTCCCCTCAGCACACTGGGCCGAGGAGGGGCAGCGCCCCCACCCCGCACAGGACCCAGCCCCAAACTGGGGGTTTGGACACCCCAAACCCACCCCCGTGGCTGGGGCAGAGCTGGCCAAGGGTGGGATGTGGGGATGGGATTGAGGGACAGAATTTTGGGGTGGGATTTGGGGTGGGATTTGGGGTGGGATTTAAGGACGGGGAGCAACACCCCGCCACCCAACGGGATTTTTTCCACAGGGTGGGCACCCCCAGCAGCCGCCCCTCTCGCTGACCCCGCGGGGGCCGGGGCTGCTCTCGGGGGTCCCGGGGGAAGCAGCACCCGCGGGACTGGGGCTGGGGTCGGGGGCGGGCGGAGCGGGAAGAAAGCGCCCTTTGTCCGGGGCCGCGCCGCCCGCGGGGGCCGCGCCGCTTTCTGATGCTAATCAGGAGGTAAAAATAAAACCCCGGCCCTGCTGGGCGCTGTCCAGGCCCGCTCGGGGGCGGCCGCACAAAAGCGGCTTTTTCTGGGGGGCCCGGGGGCAGCGAGGGGGTGCCCCGGGTCCCCACGGGCTCCTCCGGGCCGTGGGCGCGTCCCGGGGCCCCGAATTCCTGGAGCATTCCCGGGGTCCCGCATTCAGCACGGCCCCAAAGCTTCCTCGGGCTGTGGGCACCCCAAATCCGCCTCATTCCCCATCCTGGGGATCCCAAATTGCCCCCGCCCCCCATCCCTGAGACCCCAAATCTGCCCCATTCCCTATCCCAGGCACTCCTAATCTGCCCCATCCCGGGGACCCCAAATTTGCCGCATTCCCCATTCTGGGCACCCCAAATCTGCGCCATTCTCAATCCCGGGGATCCCAAATCCGCCTCATTCCCTATCCCGGGGACCCTAAACCTCCAAAGGGACCCCAAATTGGCCTCGCCCCCATCCCTGAGAGCCCAAACCCACCCCATTCCCAATTGTGTCGCTCCACCGCCTTTGGTCTGCATGGCCCGAGGGGTATTTGGGGGGACGGGAATGGGGAAGGGGCTGGGGAGGGGGTTTGGGGGGGCAGGAGGGGAATTTGGGCTTCTCCAGCCCTTGGGGTCTCAGCCCACCCCACGGGGATGCGGGAACTGGGAGCACCAGGAGCATCCCAGTATCCGTGGGGGAACTGGGGGCACCCAGGGCTCCCCCCGAATGGGTTTTGGGGTGCCAGGAGCGCCCAGGGGGCACCCAGAGCTCCCTGATGGGTTTTGGGGTGCCAGGAGCACCCAGGGGCACCCAGAGCTCCCTGATGGGTTTTGGGGTGCCAGGAGCACCCAGGGGGCACCCAGGGCTCCCTGATGGGTTTTGGGGTGCCAGGAGCACCCAGAGCTCCCTGATGGGTTTTGGGGTGCCAGGAGCACCCAGGGGCACCCAGAGCTCCCTGATGGGTTTTGGGGTGCCAGGAGCACCCAGGGGGCACCCAGAGCTCCCTGATGGGTTTTGGGGTGCCAGGAGAAGCCAAGGGCAGCAGTCGGAGCTTCCTGAAGGGTTTTGGGGTACTGGGAGCAGCCGGGGGGGCACCCAGAAATCCCCCAAATTTATTTTTGGGTTTTGGGAGCAGCCATGGGGGCATCCCAAGATCCCTGATGGGTTTTGGGGTGCCAGGATGCCAAAAAAGAGGCAAAAGGGGCCTGGAGGGGGTCAGGGACTCGGAATTCACCACAAGAAACATCCAACAATTTCCAAGGTTTTTATTTCAAACCCTTTCTCTCTTCCCTTCCCGCCCCTCCCACAGCAAAAAAATAAAACCCCAAACAACCCCAAAAAAACCCGCAAAAATCGACGCTAAAAATGAGTTTTACAAACACCAAGTCAGCTCTTCCTGGCTGACCCTGTAGGAAAAAAAAAACCACCCCAAAAAATCCCCAAACCCCCAAAATCCAGGAATTCCACACCAGCAGTTCCTAAAATCCCCCACAAGAGGCCAAACATGCCTATAAATACAATATTTACACACAAACCCCACAGCTCCCCACCCCAAAAAATAACCAAACACACCCAAAAGTGCATTTGTGGTTCATATCAAAACCCATCATTATTAATATTATTATTATTAATTAATTTTTTTTCATTAAATCTGAAAGATTGGCCTGCAAAGTCCGTTTGGTTTTTTTATTATTATTTTTTTAACCATTTAGTAACTTTTCTCATATATTTATGAAAATAAATTATACAGCCACTATTTGAATAAATTAAGCACACACACAAAAAAAAAGATTAAAAATTAAAAAAAAAGGGGGGGATAAAAATAAAAATAAAATTAAGCAAAAGCTGCATTTTTATTTTTTTAAATTCCAAAGGGTTATTCCCAAAATCCTGGGAATCTCCTGCCCTGGGAGCTGCTGGAATCTGCTCATTCCTCCTCCAAAGGTGAGGCTGGATCCCGTGAAATTCCTGGGATTTGGGGTGAAGCCCTGCACTGGGAGCACTGGGAGCACCCCAGGCTGGATTTTTAAGGACTGGGATTTGCCCAGGTGGATTTTGGGACACTGGGAGCTCCCCAGGATGGCAAAAAAAAGCCCCAAAAAACCCCAGCTCTGCTTTTCCCTGATCCGCTGCTCCCCTTCCCAAACCTCTCCCATTCCCAAAGAAGAGTGGGAATGCTGTCACCACCACTCCATGGAGAGAACAGGAATTTCCCTGGATTTTCCCTGGATTGACTCTCACCTTCCCAATTCCCTGCATCCCATTATCCATCCCTGATCCATTTTTCCTTTTTTTTTATTTTTTCCCAAGGTCTCTTTTATTTTTTTTTTTTTTTTTTGGGAAGAAAAGCTGGAGCAGGCCTGGTTCTTGGGAAGGTTTTCCCTCACACAGTCCCATGAGGTATTTCCATGGATGTTCAGGCTCAGTTTCACCCAGAAACCTGGAATTTTTTTTAAGGATTGTGGGTTTTTTTCCCCTCCAAATCCCAGCTGGAGGAGGCAGGCAGGGTAGGATTTGTAGCACCTTTTATGGCAAAGCAGCTTGGAATTTTTTCCATTGAAATCCACAGGAATTCCAGGACTGGGATCGTCCTGGCAGCTCCCAGGGCTCCGGGGAATCCTCAGATCCAGCAAGATGGGGCAATTCCTTGGATTCAGAGCACTCCCAGGAATGCTGCTCCTCGAAACACAGCAGGGAAGAATTCTCCCCGTGGAATTCCTGCTCGGGGGGTGGAGCAGCAGCCCGGGATCCCAAGGGCTGAGGGAGGGAATTTGTGCCCAGAATCAGGGAAAGAGCCAAACCTCTCCTGGACTGGCTGCTCCTGGTGTCCCAGGGAGAGGAGGGAGCTGCTCCAGGAGGATCCTCCAGGGGGAATCACTCCATTCCCAGCCTCTGGAACCCACCAGGGACAGGCTGGGGAGCGCCCATCCCAGGTCTGGGGTCCCTGCAGGATCCAGGGGCAGCTCCAGCAATTCCAGCAGCAGCTCCTCCACCTTCCCAGGGCTCCAGGGGAACCACCACAGCCCACACTCCTCCTTCCTTCCTTCCTTCTTCCACGGCTCCAAGCTTTTCCCAGGACGCTCCTGCCACTCCTGGAGGCTTTGGATCTCTTTTCCCAAATCCTGGGAAGTGGGGGAGCTGTGGAGCTGCTCAGAACTCCGCACTTTGTTTATTCCCAGGGGTTCTTCCATCCCCCTGGCTCCGTTTGCAGCTCTCCAGAGAGGATCAAAGCCTTGCCACGATGCCTGGGAGCAGATGGATCTTCCCAGAGAATTCCCCCTTTTTCCCTCCCTCTCCCCCACCTGGAAATTCCTGAGGTGGGATCCGAAAATCCGGCTGGATCAGAAAAACTCAGTTTTTCCTCACGCTGAAAATCCAAAACCAAAAAATAAAAATCCAGAGACGTCCAAACTGAAAGCTTCCAGGAAAACTCGGGAATAGTGCCGTGACATTCTTTGTTCCGCGGGGACCCCGCGGGGCCGGGCTGGGTCCCCCCGGGATTCCTTCTCCCAGGAGCCGGGGCTCCAGATCCTGCTCTGCTGGGTTTCCTGGGAATGCTGGGCCCTCTCCTCCAGGAAAAGAGCAGGAGCAGCAGCAGCAGCAGCTCAGCCTCCTCCCCACCATGGCAGGAGGGCAACATCCAAATCCCTGCCGGGACAAAACACCGGGAACTGGGATCAGATGGGACTGGGAGGGATCCCACCGCGGGGGCAGAGAGGGAATGGGAACAAGGGAGGAGCAGGAGGAAAGATGGGAATGGTCAAAGGCCAGGAAGCCTTGTTCCCCTTCCCAAGGAAAGCTGGGAATGCTAGAAGACCATGAAACCTTGTTCTCCTCTCCAGAAGAAGTTTGGGAATGGTAAAAGACGCCCGAGGGAGCAGCCACGGCTTCTCCAGGGGGGTTCTGAGGGAACAGGGTTGGATCCTGGGATGAGGCACCATTCCCAGCCATTCCTGGGGCATTCCCAGACCATTCCAAACCATCCACGGACCATTCCCGACCACTCCTGAACCACCCCCAGATCATTACTGAACCATTCCGAAACCAATCCCAGACCATTCCAGGACCAATCCCAGACCACCTCCAGAAAATTCCTGAACCACTCCCAGACCATTCCAGGACCATTCCCGCACCGTCAGTGCCGGGGCGGCTCCGGCTCCGCTACGTGGAGGATTCGGGCTCCTGCTTCTGTCGGGAGATGAGCTGCGCCTCCTTGAGGGACAGGTACTGCTCCTCCTGCGGGTCGTAGTAGTAGAACTTGCGGATGTAGGAGATCAGGGGCCTGGAAAAACACCGGGAACAACCGCATCCCTGAGCCACAGCCCCCCTGAAACATTCCCAAAACACAACCTGAGCCTCTTCCCTGGAAAAGTACTGGGAACAACCGCATCCCTGAGCCACAGCCCCCCTGAAACATTCCCAAAACACAACCAGAGCCTCTTCCCTGCAAAAACACCGGGATCAGCAGGATCCCTGAGCCACAGCCCCCCTGAAACATTCCCAAAACACAACCAGAGCCTCTTCCCTGGAAAAACACCGGGATCAGCAGGATCCCTGAACCACAGCCCCTCTGAAACATTCCCAAAACACACCCAGAGCCTCTTCCCTGCAAAAACACCAGGAACAACCGCATCCCTGAACCACAGCCCCTCTGAAACATTCCCAAAACACATCCAGAGCCTCTTCCCTGCAAAAACACCAGAAACAACCTCATCCCTGAACCACAGCCCCTCTGAAACATTCCCAAAACACAACCAGAGCCTCTTCCCTGGAAAAACGATGGGAAGAGCTGGATCCCTGAGCCACAACCCCTCCAAAATTCCCAGAGCAAAGCCCCTCTGACATTCCCAGCACCTCCAAAGAAACAGGAGCTGCCTCCCAAAGCTCTGGCACAGCAGGGAATTCCTCATTCCCAAGCTGCTCAGAATTCCCACTGCACCCACAGGCCATCGATCCCGCCACCCCAAAGCTGGAAAAGCCAACGATTCCCTCCCGGATCTGAGCTCACAGATCCCTTCCCGCTGCCTGGGAGGGAGGGAGGGAGGGAATTCCAGGGATGATCCACGGGGGAATCCCAGCACTCACTTGGGCAGCGGGAGCTCGGGAATGTGGTCGATCCGGACCAGCTGCCGGATCCGGAAGCGGCAAAGGTGCTGCAGGGATTTGACGTTGCTGAACCTGGAGACGGGGTACAGGAGCTGGACGGGCGTCGGAGGGAGACCTTTTGGGGGAAAAAAAGGAGATTTTGGAGATCGGGATTAGGCAGGATTAGGCTCCCAGGCTCACCTGGAACATCCCATTCCCAGGTTTACGTGGATCACAGGAACATCCCATTCCCGGGCTCACCTGGCCCATCCCATTCCCATGCTCACCTGGGACCCGGGAGCGCAGGAAGTAGAGGAATTTCCCATTTTTGGAGTGCATGATCGCCCTCTTGATGAACTCCACCACGGACTGGCAGCGGTCCTCAAACTTGGGGTGGCACCACAGGCTGAAGGTCCCTTCCACGAGAGAAAGAATTCCCATTATTCCAGGGGAATTTTGGGAAAGCACAGGGGAGTTATTCCAAGGAATTTTTGGGAAAGCAGCTTCCCCAGCACCACCACAGAATCAACAGGGGGAGAATATAACTTTTCAATATTCTTATATTTAATCAATTAAATATTCTTATATTTAGTGAAGTTAATATTATTATATTTAGGAAATTAAATATTCTCATATTCTGGAGTGTCCCTTCTCCATCCCAACATTCCCAAGGGAAGGTGACCTTGGAGCTCCAGGTGCTGCTGTCCCCATTTCCCAGCCTGGGATCATTTTCCATGGGAGCAGTTTCATGTTCCTGCTCCTTGATTAAGGGGATTGTTAATTAGGCCCTGGGTCACCCTTTGTCCCTGTGCTGTCACCTGACCTGCCAGGTGGCCCAGGATGAAACTGGAGCTGGGGACATCAGAGCTCCCAGTGGGTCTGGACACCCCCTCCTCCCACCAAAATCCGGGAATTCTGCAGGCTGGGAAAGATCCCAGCTGTCCCCTGGACAGCGGTGTCACCGTGTCCCCAGGTGCCACATGCATGTGAGGCTTGGACACTTCCAGGGTCCAAAAGCCTGATCCAACGCCTGACCACACTTCCCAGGAATAAATTCTCCCTAAAATCTCCATTTGTCAGAATTTCCTTTAAATCCACTTTTCCAGGGCACCGCCAGCTCTTTATTCCTCAGTAGTGCTCCATGCAGGTGTGGTGGGTGATTTATAACCTCCTGAAGCTGGTGAATGGCACCCCAGGGATTTGGGATTCTGGGAATGGCTCACCTCGGTAAGTGCTCCATGTGGATGTGGTGTGTGGGTTATTTATAATCACCTGGAGCTGGGAATGGCACCTGGAGCTGGGAATGCTATCCCAAGGATTCTGTGATCCCAGGAATCACTCACCTCGGTAGTGCTCCATGCGGGTGTGGTGTGTGGGTGATTTATAACCCCCTGGAGCTGGGAATGGCAGCCCAGGGATCCCAGGGATCCCGGGAATGTCTCACCTCGGTAGTGCTCCATGCGGGTGTGGTGCGTGATGCCCTGCGAGCGGAAGCTCAGGCTCAGGATGTAGCGGGGGTCGGAGCTGTCCCGCACCAGGAAGGACCCGTCCGGTTTCCCCTTCAGCTTCATCTCGGCGTCCTCCCAGTTCATGGGGCCCCAGTACCACCCGCACTGGGAACAGAGAGCGGCGGCTGCACAGGGATCGCCTCGGGAAAGCTCCCAGGAGCCGATCCCCATGGGAATTGCACCCGGTGTGGGCGGCCGGGATTGAGGGACTGAGGGACGCGGGGACGCCAGGCCCTGAGGGGACAGAGGGGATCCAGACCCCCCTTCCACACTCAGAAAAGGTTTTCCTGGAGCCCAAAATCATGGATTCTCAAATCCCAAACCCTGAGGGGCCGGATTCCTAAAACCCAATCCCTGAGGGGCCGCATTCCCAAATCCCACACTCTGAGGGGCCGCATTCCCAAATCCCAGTCCCTGAGGGGTCAGAATCCCAAATCCCACACTCTGAGGGGCCACATTCCCAAATCCCACACTCTGAGGGGCCGCATTCCCAAATCCCAGTCCCTGAGGGGCCGCATTCCCAAATCCCACGCTCTGAGGGGCCGCATTCCCAAATCCCACACTCTGAGGGGCTGCATTCCCAAATCCCACGCTCTGAGGGGCTGCATTCCCAAATCCCAGTCCCTGAGGGGCCGCATTCCCAAATCCCACACTCTGAGGGGCCGCATTCCCAAATCCCACACTCTGAGGGGCTGCATTCCCAAATCCCACACTCTGAGGGGTCAGAATCCCAAATCCCAGTCCCTGAGGGGTCAGAATCCCAAATCTCACACTCTGAGGGGCTGCATTCCCAAATCTCACACTCTGAGGGGCCGCATTCCCAAATCCCACGCTCTGAGGGGCTGCATTCCCAAATCCCAGTCCCTGAGGGGTCAGAATCCCAAATCCCACACTCTCAGGGGCCGCATTCCCAAATCCCAGTCCCTGAGGGGTCAGAATCCCAAATCCCACACTCTGAGGGGCCGCATTCCCAAATCCCAGTCCCTGAGGGGTCAGAATCCCAAATCCCACACTCTGAGGGGCCGCATTCCCAAATCCCAGTCCCTGAGGGGTCAGAATCCCAAATCCCACACTCTGAGAGGCCGCATTCCCAGTCCCAGTCCCCGAGGGCTCGGATTCTCCCCCTGTCCCTGGTACCTTCTCCAGCTCCCTCAGGCTGGCGGCGAAGCTGCTGGGGTCAGGCCGGGCCAGGGGACACTGCAGGTGCGGGGGGGGCGGCTGGCCCGGGGCCTCGGGGGGACGCAGGGGCACGATCCGGGGAAAGGCGTCTGCAGGGACAGACGGACAGACAGGGTCACTGTCATTGTCACTGTCACTGTCATTGTCACCTACAGACAGCTGGGGTCACTGTCACTGTCACACAGAGACAGCCCAGGGTTACTGTCATTGTCGCTGTCATCCAGAGACAGCCAGGGTCACTGTCATTGTCACCTAGAGACAGCCAGGGTCACTGTGACTGTTACACAGACACAGCCCAGGGTCACGGTCACTGCCATTGTCACCCAGACACAGCCGGGGTCATTATCATTGTCACTGTCACCCAGAAGCACCTGGAGATTGCAGGAGGGAAAAAGTGGGGACTCCAGGAGGGGAAAAGGTGGAGATTCCCAAAGGGAAAAAGCAGAATTCCAGGAGAGGGGAAAAGCAGAATTCCAGGAGAGGGGAAAAGCAGAATTCCAGGAGGGCAGAGGCAGGGCTGGCCAAGCTGAGCTGACCTGGGGCGTGGGGCGGAGGAGGCGGAGGCAGAGGGAAGGATTGCAGGGAAGAGCCCATGGGCCCCACAAGCACAGCCGGAGGCAGCGTCCCACTGATGTCATCTAGGAGAGAGCAGAGACAGGTCAGGAAACAGAGAGAGAGCAGCCCCAGAGCCTGGGAAACAGCCTGGAAAAGGGAATTTGGGGATTCCCCATGGAGCCCCAGACCCTGGAAAAGGGAATTTGTGGATTCCAAGCAGCACCTCCTCTCTGGTTTGGGTTCTACAGGGATCCCTTTCTCAGCACTGGAATTCCCAGGGCTCCAGGGATGAACCCCAGGGCTCCAGGGACCATGCCCAGGTTTCCAGGGCCCATCCCAGGGCAGTACCCAGCAGGCTGAGGCTCCGGCGGGGCGGCGGCGGAGGGGTCGGAGGCTGAGGGGAGCTGAGCCCTCGCTGGGAAATGTCCACGTCCACCAGTGACACCGTCTCACCTGGGAGAGGAGAGGGAAAAGCCCAGTGAGGACCCAGGATGAGCACGGGGAAAGGAATTCCACAGGGTTTGGGAGGTTTTTCCCGATTGCTGCTCCCAAAATAAATTTGTCTGTCTTTGAAGACGCCTTGAGTGAATTTGCCCCAAGCCTAGCAGCTGGATGGGATGAGGAGGCTCCATAGGATTTTTCCCAGCGTGGAATTTCCAGACAGAGCAGAGCTGATCCATGTGTGGCACCAGGGACACGACCATTTAAAAAAAAATATTTAAATTTTTAAAGTAATTTTAAAAATAATCAGATAAACCAATAAATAATGAAATCAACCTCCCAAATTAAAGTAAAAATTTGGCATCTCCAGATTTTGCTCTGCAGATTCCTTTGAGGAAAAGCAGCTCCTTTCCTGGGGGCCTTGGGCTCACATCCTCTCCTTGGGGTCTCCTTTAGGGTCTGAGGCCAGCAGCACCAAGGGACACCAGAGATCCCAGTATGGGGTCCCACAGAAGTCAAATTCCCCATTCCCGGCTCATCCCACAGCAAAACAAAAAACCCCAAACTCGCACAAACCCCCCCAAAATCCTCACCTGTGAAGAGGGGGCTGAACACAACCGGGGAAAAGGCACTTTGGGTTCTTGTCAGTCTGTGTTTCCTGTGCGGGAAAACAGCGGAAAATGGGCTGAGGAGAGATGAGGGGACTCGGAATTCCCAAAGGGAAGAAGCAGAATTCCAGGCGGAAAAACAGGAGAAGCTTTCCCACCAGGAGAAACTTCATTCACCAGGAGAAACCACCTAAGGACCCATCCTGGCCCGGCTCAGCACCACTCCTAACCGGACTCAGCACCACTCCTAACCGGACTCAGCACCACTCAGGACCGGGCTCAGCACCACTCAGGACCGGGCTCAGCACCACTCATAACCCCGCTCAGCACCACCATGCACCGGCTCAGCACCACTCATAACCCCGCTCAGCACCACTCCTAACCAGGCTCAGCACCACTCCTAACCAGGCTCAGCAGCACTCAGGACCGGGCTCAGCACCACCCAGGACCGGGCTCAGCACCACCATGCACCGGCTCAGCACCACTCAGGACCGGACTCAGCACCACCCAGGACCCGGCTCAGCACCACCCAGGACCGGGCTCAGCACCACTCAGAACCCGGCTCAGCACCACCCAGGACCGGGCTCAGCACCACCATGCACCGGCTCAGCACCACTCAGGACCGGACTCAGCACCACTCAGGACCCGGCTCAGCACCACCCAGGACCGGGCTCAGCACCACTCAGGACCCTGCTCAGCACCACTCAGGACCCTGCTCAGCACCACTCAGGACCCGGCTCAGCACCACTCAGGACCGGGCTCAGCACCACCATGCACCGGCTCAGCACCACTCAGGACCGGGCTCAGCACCACCCAGGACCCGGCTCAGCACCACCATGCACCGGCTCAGCACCACTCCTAACCAGGCTCAGCACCACCATGCACCGGCTCAGCACCACTCAGGACCGGACTCAGCACCACTCAGGACCCGGCTCAGCACCACCCAGGACCGGGCTCAGCACCACTCAGGACCCTGCTCAGCACCACTCAGGACCCTGCTCAGCACCACTCAGGACCGGGCTCAGCACCACCATGCACCGGCTCAGCACCACTCAGGACCGGGCTCAGCACCACCCAGGACCCGGCTCAGCACCACCATGCACCGGCTCAGCACCACTCCTAACCAGGCTCAGCACCACCATGCACCGGCTCAGCACCACTCAGGACCGGACTCAGCACCACTCAGGACCCGGCTCAGCACCACTCAGGACCGGGCTCAGCACCACTCAGGACCGGACTCAGCACCACTCAGGACCCTGCTCAGCACCACCCAGGACCGGGCTCAGCACCACCATGCACCGGCTCAGCACCACTCAGGACCGGGCTCAGCACCACCATGCACCGGCTCAGCACCACTCAGGACCGGGCTCAGCACCACTCAGGACCCTGCTCAGCACCACTCAGGACCCTGCTCAGCACCACCCAGGACCGGGCTCAGCACCACCATGCACCGGCTCAGCACCACTCAGGACCGGACTCAGCACCACTCCTAACCCGGCTCAGCACCACTCAGGACCAGGCTCAGCACCACTCAGGACCCGGCTCAGCACCACTCAGGACCCGGCTCAGCACCACTCAGGACCGGGCTCAGCACCACCATGCACCGGCTCAGCACCACTCAGGACCGGGCTCAGCACCACTCAGGACCCTGCTCAGCACCACTCAGGACCCTGCTCAGCACCACCCAGGACCGGGCTCAGCACCACTCAGAACCCGGCTCAGCACCACTCAGAACCCGGCTCAGCACCACTCAGGACCGGGCTCAGCACCACCATGCACCGGCTCAGCACCACCATGCACCGGCTCAGCACCACTCAGGACCCGGCTCAGCACCACCCAGGACCGGGCTCAGCACCACTCAGGACCGGGCTCAGCACCACCATGCACCGGCTCAGCACCACTCAGGACCGGGCTCAGCACCACTCAGAACCCGGCTCAGCACCACCATGCACCGGCTCAGCACCACCCAGGACCGGGCTCAGCACCACCCAGGACCGGGCTCAGCACCACCATGCACCGGCTCAGCACCACCATGCACCGGCTCAGGACCACTCAGGACCGGGCTCAGCACCACTCCTAACCAGGCTCAGCACCACTCAGAACCCGGCTCAGCACCACTCAGGACCCTGCTCAGCACCACTCAGGGCCCTGCTCAGCACCACCCAGGACCAGGCTCAGCACCACTCAGGACCGGCTCAGCACCACCATGCACCGGCTCAGCATCACTCAGACCCGGACTCAGCACCACTCAGGACCGGACTCAGCACCACTCCTAACCCGGCTCAGCACCACTCCTAACCCGGCTCAGCACCACTCCTAACCCGGCTTAGCACCACTCAGGATCACATCTCTGTTCCCTCAGGCCCCTCAGCCGCCGCCGCCGCCCCGGCCGGCAGGGGGCGCTGCGGAGAGACCTCCGGGCCCGCCCCGGCCTGCGGCGCCCGCGGTGCGCACCCGGTACACAGCGAGCCCCGGGAAATCCCGGTACACAGCGAGCCCCGGGAAACTCCCGGTACACAGCGAGCCCCGGTGCGCACCCGGTACACAGCGAGCCCCGGGAAACTCCCGGTACACAGCGAGCCCCGGTGCGCACCCGGTACGCACCCGGTACACAGCGAGCCCCGGGAAACTCCCGGTACACAGCGAGCCTCGGTGCGCACCCTGCGCACAGAGGTTATAAACAAAAATCTGCCAGTTTTTTTGTGAAAAAAAGAGTTGCGAAACGAGTCCGACGAGTTGCTGGCAAAGTGAAGTTCTACCTGTTTGTTATTATCATCACAAGTCATTGTAGTTAATGGCTCCTTTTGTAAGAGTACAGGCCCTGGCTAGGGCTAAGTTAATGGCTCTTCTCCCCGCACAGCGCGGGGAAGGGACGGGGGCATCAGAAAGTGCAAAATAACTTCGGGACCACCATGCCATGGGAAGTGTCAAACTTACCGAAAAGACCCCAAAAACAACGAGACAATACAGAATTAAGAAATTAGAGTGATGTCTGGACGTGAGGAACAGAGCGCTGAGCCTGCAGGGATGCTGAGAACCTTTGCTGCCCCTCACCCTGAGCAAAGACATCATCTGAAACCAAGACCACGAGCCGGGAGGGAGCAAAGAGTCGAGGTCGGGGTCACGCTCTCCTGATCCCGCAAGAACAGAACCCCCAGATCAGCCCCTAGTGGACAAAGCTGCGCACATCCTCCGAGTCACCCTGGGAAAGAGGGTGGAGACTGCAGACCCGTCGGGCTTCCCAATCTTGAGCTGAGCACTTTTAATAGAGGCATTAGAAGGAGAGAAAGTCTCCTGCCCTGTTTATTTCACGCCGAGCCCCGGTACACACCGGGCCCCGGTACATCCCCGGTACTCACCGAGCCCCGGTACACCCCGAGCCCCGGTACACACCCGGTACATCCCCGGTACACCCCGATCCCCCCTCGGACACCGCCTCGCCCGGCGCTGCCGCCCGCTCAGCACCCCCTCAGCACCGGCTCAGCACCTGCTCAGCACCACTCACAACCCGCTCAGCACCGGCTCAGCACCCCCTCACTCACCACCACCTCAGCACCCCCTCAGCACCGACTCAGCACCACTCACAACCCGCTCCGCACCGGCTCAGCACCCCCTCACTCACCACCACCTCAGCACCCCCTCAGCACCGGCTCAGCACCACTCACAACCCGCTCCGCACCGGCTCAGCACCCCCTCACTCAGCACCACCTCACTCAGCACCACCTCAGCACCACTTCAGCAACCCCTCAGCACCCCCTCAGCTGCCCTGGGGAGCAGGGATGGAGCAGCTCGGGGAGCAGTGAAGGAGCAGCCCTGGACTGGGCACAGCCGGGACCGAGCAGCTCCTGCCCTGCTGGAACAGGGGTGAGAGACAGGAGGGATCTGTGAGGTCTCACCCCAAGAAATCCCGGGATTTGTGCCCCCATCCCAGCCAAGCTGGGGCTGGCAATGATTCCTCCTGCAGGGAGGGAGGAACAGCTGAGCCCCCACAGCAGCCGCTCCTCGCGGGACTGATGCTCCGGGCCCCGCTCCCGGTGCCGCTCCCTGAGGTTTTTCCGCCATCCCCATCAGGGATGCAGGCCTGGATCAGCGCGACCCTGCTCGGCCGGCCTCTCCCGGGCCCCAGCGCTCCCGAGTGAGCGACGAGGCCTCGGCAGCCGCTCCGAGAGCTCGATCCCAACCCGGCCCTGTGGGGCGGGATGGCCCCGGAGCCCCGCACCCCCCTCCGGGAGAGCATCACAGCACGGCCCCGGGACAACCCCGGGACACCCCGCGCTGCCCCCCCGGGGGCGGCATCCCCCCCATCGCAGCCCGGTGCCCCCGTACCTGCCCGGCTCCTGCTCCCGGCCGCGGGCCCCGCACACATCCGTGAGGCTCCCGGCCGAGGCGGCGGCGCTGGCGGCGTCCCCGGTGGCCGAGCCGCCGCTGCAGCTCTTGGTGCGGAAGAGGCGGCTGAGGCGGATGCGGAGCGAGCCCTTCCTGCCGCCGGGGCCGGTGCCGGTGCCCGCGGGCGGCTGTGCAGGGCCCGGGGCTGCCGCTCTGCCGGCGGCACGGGCGGCCCCGCGCCCGGGGGACCCCGGCTCGTCCTCGGAGCCGCTGCCGGCCTCGTCGGGCTCCAGCGCCTCGAGCACCAGCAGCGCATCGCTGGTTTCCTCGCCGGCGGGCGGCCCGAGGCACGGGCAGGGGGTGCCCGCCGCGCCCGCCGCCCCCTTCGCCCCCAGCCCCGGCGGGCGCAGCCCCAGCGCCGCCAGCTGCAGCTCCAGCCCGCTCTGCGCCGCCGCTCCCCAGCCCGCCGCCGCTTTGGGCTCCAGCGCGCAGCGGTGCCGCGGGCACAGCTCGGCCCCGCCGCCCCCCGGGACCCCCCTGCCCGCCGCCGCCGCCGCCGCCGCCGCCGCCGCCGCCGGGCCGCAGTCCTCGCCGGGCCGGCCCTCGGCTGCCGCGTTGCGGAAAACCATCAGCTGCGGCCGCGGGCTGCGCAGCGCCGGCCCGGCCCCCGGCAGCCGCCCCCCGCCGCCGGGCCCCGCGCCCGCCGCGCCGGCACCGGTACCGGCGCCGCCCGCCGCGCCCGCCTCCGGCCCGGTGCCATAGCCCAGCAGCCGGCTGAGCACCCGGTACGAGGCCGCGGCGGCCGCCGCCGCATCCCCGTCGCGCTGCATGGCTACGGCCGCCGCATGGCCCGCGGGGACCGGGACCGCACCGGCACCGGCGGCCGCCGCCGCCGCCCTCGCACGGCCGCGGCGCCCCCCCCTCGCCGCCGCCGCCGCCCCGCCCCCGCGCTTCCGCCGCTGGCCGCGCCCCCCGGTGCCGGTCCCGCCTCTCCCGGTGGCTGCGGTCCCTCCCCGGTGTGGAGGCCGCGCCCCCGAGCCCCCCGAGCGCGCGTGGAGGGGCCGCGGGGACCCGCGGGGACGCCCTCGGGACACGCACCGGGCGCAGGGAGCCGCTCGAGCCGCGCACCCACCGCCGGCACCGGCACCCGAGGGTGGCTCCGGCACCCACGGAGGGACCGAGCCCCGGAGCCGCTCCGAGCGCCCAGACCCGCGGGCGGCAGCGGTTCCGAACCCCGGCCCCAGCTCGGTCCCGGCATCCACGGGCACGGGGGGGTCACGGATGGTGGGGCCGGGGGGCAGCGAGGGCTCCCGGACGCGCAGCTCCAGCCGTGACCCATCGGACTCATCCCCCGCTCCGGGACCGGGGGATGCGATGGGGGAAACTGAGGCACGAGCACGCGACGCTCCGTACCGCGAGCCCTGCGGGGCTCTTGCCCGGTTCTGGCGGGCAGCGCGTCCCAAGCGGAGCAGAGGGGACGGGGACCAGCTCTCCCCACACCTCTCCGCGGGCTGGGGCTGGGGAAGGTCATTGTTGCTTGAGGCTGGAGCAAGGAAACCGAGCGCCCTTCTGTGCCTCAGTTTCCCCCCTGCACCCCGGCTCTGCTACGCGGGACATCCCCCCGCACTTGGGGGGGGGCTTCAGATCCCGCTCTTGCCCGCGCCCAGAGCCCCCAGCCCCACAGGGACACCCCGAGTGGGGGACACCCCCCACATTCCCACCCCATGGCCCGGGGGGCGCCGGGCACTGCGGGATTGGATCCCAGAACCGTATGGGGGCCCCGCGGGCGCCCCGTTCCCCCCGACTGCCGAGGGGCCGCGGGGAGGGGGATACGGGCAGGAAAATTCCGGCTGCCGTTGCCATGGCTTCCCATCAGGATGCGCTTGCATCACGGCCAGCCCGAGGGGCCGGGACGCGGGGTCCCCTCGGTGCGCGGTGCCCACGGGGCTCAGACCGGGGGGCTCCGGGCAGCGCGGCCGCCCGAGCGGGAGCGCGGGGGCGGGCGGGGGGGCTCCGGGCAGCGCCAGCCGCTGAACACGGTTTGGAGCCGGTGACGTCTGCTCCGGCATCGCCGAGGGTGAAGAACGGGCGGCAGAGCGCGGGGCCGGCTCCGGGCAGATCGGGGGCTCTGCCCGCCATGCGCCCCCCGCGCCGGCCGGGGGGGCCGCCGGGGGCCGGGGGGCTCCGCTGAGCCCCAGCCATGGGGCCGTGCCGGTGGCCGCTGCTCTGGGGCTTGCACGCCGTGCTGGTGCTCACGGCGGGGCAGCGCCCGCAGGAGAGACCCCCGCGCCCGGCGGGATGGTCCCCGGCCCCCTCATCGTCGTGGGCGCCCACCGCGGAGCCGGGAGCGCCGGGGGACGGCGAGGGCTCGGCGGCAGCGCTGGCGTTCCTGCGCACGGGCGATGCCGAGCGCCTGGCCCGGGCCAACTGCAGCGGGGGTGTCGCGGCGGGGGCCCCCGGGCCCGGGCCCCCCCCGGCGCTGCGGGCAGCCCTGCGAGCCGCCCCCGAGGCGCTGGCCCACGCCGCCAACTTCCTCAACATGCTCTTCCAGACCAACGACATCCGCGAGGCCAGCGTGGCCGAGGACGTGGAGTGGTACCAGGCGCTGGTCCGCAGCCTGGCCGAGGGGCACCCGTGGGTGCGCAGGGCGGTGCTGGCCCTCGACGCCCACCCGCTGGCCCCCAAGCCGCGGCTGATGCTGCAGGCCACCAGGGGGGACGGGCAGATCCTGCTGCAGGACGTGTCCAGCGCCGCTCCCAGCCTGGGCAACCTCAGCTGGGACAACGAGTGGTTCAACGCCCTCAAGTCGCAGCGGGTGCCGGCGCTCCGCAAGCGGGTGCTCAGCAATGACCTGCGCAGCCTGGAGACCCCCAAGTGGCAGCGGGGGGACAGCTACGTGGGGGACCCGGGCCATGTGCGCTGGTCCCCGCCGTTCCTGGAGTGCCGCGAGGGCCGCTTCCTGCCCACCTGGGCCGTCACGCTCTCCTCCGCCTTCTACGGGCTCAAGCCCGACCTCAGCCCCGAGTTCAAGTAAGTGGAGCCCGGAGGGGTTCGGGGGGTGTCGGAAGGGGTGGCGGTGCCCCGTGTGTGTGCCGGGGGTGCAGCTGGATGTGTCACCCACCCTGGGGCGTCCCCAGTGCTCTGCCCGTGTCCCTCTGGGTGTGCCTGCAGGTGCGCAGGGGTTTGTACACACCCTCGGGCACGGCGGTGACTCCCTGTCCGCCCTCGGTGTCCCCCGTGCTGCCCACCTGGCGCTGCCAGCCCCTGCCACTGCTGCGCTGGGGTGGGTGAGCCGGGACTGGGGGGTCCCTGCTGCACCCCACGGCACTGGAGCCGCAGAGGGAGGCGGTGGGGAGGGAAGGCTCCGCTGGGATCAGTCCCAGAGCCCACGGCCCCATTCCCGCCCCCTGGGCTGACCCCGTCCCTGGCCACAGGGGGGTCGTGCGGGTGGACGTGGAGCTGCGGGACGTGGCCATCGACCAGTGCTCCAGCGGGCCGGGCTGGTTCTCGGACACGCATCGCTGTGACCCCAACAGCACCCAGGTACCGCACCCGGCACCCGCACCCCATCCCCTCCCCGGCCAGGAGCGGGGTACCCCGCACCCCCCAGCCCCGCACCCCGGCCGCGCTGCCCGTGCTCCGCGTCCCTCCCTCCGGGCTGAGCTTTATCCTCTCCCGGGCGATCCATCTGCTTCGCTCAGCTGCTCTCGCACCGCGGGGAGAGGTTTATTGTGCAAATCTTCCCTCCCCACCGCCAGCCGCGCCGTGTGACCCGGCTGCTCCCTGTCCGGGCACCGCGGGGACGGTGGGGACGGGGCCTGGCAGCCGCTGGCAGCATCACCGCGGCGCCTGCAGCAGAGCCCGAGCGGTGCCCGAGCGTTTCGGGGCTCGGCACAACCAGGCGGGGCGAACCCCGCAGCCCCCCAGCCTCGGGGTCCATCCGGAGCTGGGCCCAGGCGGGAAAGGCGTCGCCAGCTCCTGTTTCCTACCAGCGATGCCTTCCAGAGGGCCGGGCCCGGGGCCGGGCATCCCTCCAGAAAACAACAATGCCCAGGGAGCCGCCAGCGCGGCCGCCCGGGGCGGGATGCGGCCGGGGGGGATTAGGGAGCAGGGCCCGGGCCGAGGCTGCCGTCACGGCCGGGCAGGATTAGGGCGCTCGGCTGCATTAGGTGTCCATTTAGGTTTTAGGGAGGGATTTGGGGCCAAGCTCTGGGTTTTAATTCTGAAATGTTTAACCACTGATTCCTCATGGCTCCGGGGGAGGATGGCGTGGGGTCAGGTACCCGTGAGCCGGGGGCTGCTGGAGCCCCTGGGGCGGGGGATTTGGGGACAGAGGGGACACAGGGGCTGGGGGATGTGTCTCAGGGTGTCTCCTTCAGTGTGTCCCCCAGGAGAGCCGCGGTTTCGTCCTCGGGAGGTACCTGTGCAGGTGCAAGCCGGGTTTTTATGGGACTGATGGAGTGGCCAGCAGTGCCTGGGCAGGTGGGTGCCACCAGGCCCCGGGGTCCCTGCTGTCCCCAGTGGCACACGGACACAGCAGTGGGGACCAGGGCTGGGGGGCTTTGGGGACACAGAACACGTGCCCTGGTGTGGGGGGCGCCACCAGGCCCTGGGGTGTGCTGATCCCACCTGGGGTGTGCTGATCTCACCTGGGGTGTGCTGATCCCACCCCAGTGCCGTGTTCCCACCTGGGATGTGCTGATCCCACCTGGGGTGTGCTGATCCCACCCCAGTGCCGTGTTCCCACCTGGGATGTGCTGATCCCACCTGGGGTGTGCTGATCTCACCTGGGGTGTGCTGATCCCACCTGGGGTGTGCTGATCCCACCTGGGATGTGCTGATCTCACCTGGGGTGTGCTGATCCCACCTGGGATGTGCTGATCCTGCCCCAGTGCCGTGTTCCCCCCTGGCCATCACTCTGTCCCCAGGTGTGGCAGGGACAGATGGGGGGTCCCGGCTGGGGTGCCGCCCGTGCCGCCCGGGCTGTGCCACCTGTGAGGACGACACGCCCTGCCTGATCCAGGAGGACCAGGTGCTGCGGGCAGCGGTGCTGTCGTGCCAGGCCTGCTGCATGCTGGCCATCTTCCTCAGCATGCTCGTGTCCTACCACTTCCGACGGAGCAAGGCAAGCTGTCCCCGTGTGCCCCTGCTCCGCTGTCCCTCCAAACCCTGCAGGGCCCCTGCCCTGGCCCTGTCCCCTCCAAGGCTGCACCCTCACGCTGGTATCCCTGCAGAGGATCCGGACATCAGGAATCATCCTGCTGGAGACCATCCTCTTCGGGTCCCTCCTCCTCTACTTCCCCGTGAGTACCCAGCTGCCCCCAGGGCTGGGAAGCTCCAGGATGGGGTTTCCAGGATGGAGCTGCCCCACGCAGGGCATGGCTCCATCTAATTGTTAATTTTGCTGGCACGGTCCCCGGGGGCTGCCGTATAAACCTTCTCAGAAAACCAAATCCCTTTTCTCCCGCTGCCTGCGGGAATTAATCCCTGCCCAAATCCCCTCTCCCCTCCCGCACGAGTGCAGCGGGAGCTGCGGGGTCACGGGGGAGGGTGGCACGGGGCTGGCCTGAAAAGCAGGTGGCTCCCGAGGCTGGGGCAGGTGGGATCCAGCCCGGGTCCCTCTCTCCCACGCTCCAGGTGTTCATCCTGTACTTCAAGCCGAGCATCTTCCGCTGCATCGTCCTGCGCTGGGTGCGGATGCTCGGCTTCGCCATCGTCTACGGCACCATCACCCTCAAGCTCTACAGGTAGCTGGGATGGGGGGCTGGGGGCTCGGGACCCCCACAGCACGAAGGGTTTGGGGCTCAGGACCCTCACAGCAGGAAGGGTTTGGGCGCTAAGGACACCCATGGCAGGGAGGGCTTGGGGAGGCTGGGAGGCTTGGGACCCCCACAATGGGGAGGACCGGGGGCTCAGGGCCCCCAGAGTGGGAAAGGTTTGGGTACTCAGGACCCCCAGAGTGAGGAGGGCTTGGGACCCCCAAAATAGGATGGGTTGGGGTCTCAGTGGGATGGGTTAGGGTCTCACTGGGACAGGCAGGGGTCTCACTGGGACAGGCAGGGGTTTCACTGGGATGGGTTGGGGTCTCACTGGGACAGGCAGGGGTCTCACTGGGACGGGCAGGGGTCTCACTGGGACAGGCAGGGGTCTCACTGGGACAGGCAGGGGTCTCACTGGGATGGGCAGGGGTCTCGCTGGGATGGGTTGGGGTCTCACTGGGATGGGCAGGGGTTTCACTGGGATGGATTGGGGTCCCACTGGCACAGGCAGGGGTCTCACCCTCCTGCCCCGGCAGGGTGCTGAAGGTGTTCCTGTCGCGCACGGCGCAGCGCGCTCCCTACGTGTCGAGCGGGCGCGTGCTGCGCATGCTGGCGCCCATCCTGCTGCTGGTGCTGTGGTTCCTGGCGGCCTGGACCATCGGCATGCTGGAGAACGCCCGCAAGAACATCCCGCTGGTCGTCCGCGCCCAGACCAGCCGCGGCCTGCACTTCTCCCTCTGCGGCCACGACTGCTGGGATTACATGATGGTCATCGGTGAGACCGGCCCCCGGCACGGCTGGGGGGCCCCACGGCCCCCGGACCCCACCCCGGGACTGCGGGGCTTTCATTCTCTTATCCGTTTAATCTTCCTCAAAGCTGCAAGGACCTGGGGGTGCCCACAGCCCCACAACCCCATCCCATGACTGTAGACCTTTCATTCCTTTGTCTATTTAATCCTCCTGGAGGCTGCAAGGACCTGGGATTCCCACAGCCCTGGGACCCCATCCCATAATTTGGGGCTTTCATTTCCTTGTCCCTTTAATCCTGGAGGTTTCAAGGAGGGTTGGGGTCCCCCAGCTGCCTTCCCCCCTCCCCCCGAGCATCCCCTGGGGTTGAGTCCCAAACTTTGGGAAGGCCGTGCTGGGGTTTGCTCCAGACCTGGCACATTCCAGGGTGAGGGTGGTGGACAGCAGCTGAGCACCCCAAAAGCTGCTGGGGCTGGGTGTGGCCGCTCAGGGTGTGTCCTGCTCTGCCCCACAGCCGAGATGCTGTTCCTGCTGTGGGGCAGCTTCCTGTGCTACGCCACACGCGCCGTGCCCTCGGCCTTCCACGAGCCCCGCTACATGGGCATCGCCCTCCACAACGAGCTCATGGTCTCTGCCACCTTCCACGTGGTCAGGTAGGGCCAGGAACCGAGGTTCCCATCCCTGGGGATGCTCAGGAACCGTGCCACGGTGAGGAGGGTTTGGGTGCCCTGGATCTCCAAAGGAAAGGGGGTCTGGGTGCTCGGTCCTCCCGCAGTGGAAGGGTTTGGGTGGCCGGGCAGGGGGGCTGTGAGGTCTGGAGGTGGGGAGGGGCTGTGGTGGCAGCTGGCACTGCCCTCCTGGTCCCTTCCAGGTTCCTGATTGTCCCCTCACTGCACCCGGACTGGACTCTGCTGCTCTTCTTTGCTCACACCCACGGCACCATCACCATGACCCTGGCCCTGCTCTTCATTCCCAAGGTATTCCAGGGAAGGAACGGAGCTGGGGAAGGGGCTGGAGCACCACAAGAGGCTCAGGAAGCTGGGGGGGGCTCAGCTGGGAGAAGAGGAAGCTCAGAGGGACCCTCTGGCTCTCCACAAGTCCCTGACAGGACCTGGGGAGGGTTGGGCTCTGTTCCCAGGGAATGGGGACAGGAGGAGAGGGAACGGCCTCAGGCTGGGCCAGGGGAGGTTTGGGTTGGATACTGGGGAAATTTCTCATGGAGAGGGTGATCAGGCACTGGAACCAGCGGAGTCCCCACCCCTGGAAGTGCTCGAGAAGGTGTGGCTGTGGCACTGGGGACGTGGGTAAGCGGTGGCTTTGTCAGCGCCGGGGGAACAGCTGGACTCGCTGTCCTCGGAGAGCTTTTCCAGCCCGCACAATTCCACGGTCCCATCGCTAACACTCATCCCAGAGGCTCGGGGAGCGGGGACAGGACCCCCCGAGTGACTCCCCCGTGTCCCCGCGCAGTTCCTGCACACGGGCTCGCCGCTGCGGGAGGAGATCACGGCCGAGGTGTACGAGGACGAGCTGGACATGCGGCGCTCGGGCTCCTGCATGAACAGCAGCATCGCGTCCGCCTGGAGCGAGCACAGTCTCGACCCCGATGACATTCGGGTGGGTGGCACACTCAGGACCTTCTTTTGACGCTAGCTGTGCAGAGTAAGAGGTGCCTTTCGCAATCTTTTCCTGATGCAAAGCAGAGGGAGGGGACGAGGGGGTGCAGGGTGAGCGCAGCCGGGTGGGCAAACCCGCTGCGTCCTCGGGGCGGCGCGGGGGCTTCGGGGGCATCGGGAGAACCCGGGGCTCGGCGGGGCGGTCCCGGCCGCAGCCCCCGCTGTAGGCGCTCTCCTCTCTCCCTTCTCTCTGCCGCGTCCCCCCGCCCGCGGCGCAGGAGGAGCTGAAGAAGCTTTACCGGCAGCTAGAGGTGCACAAGACGTGGCGGATGGCGACCAACAACCCGCACCTGGCCAAGAAGCGGAGCTCCCGCCGCAGCCTCGCCCGCTCCATCCTGCGCCGCAGCGGCGCCGAGCTGGCCGAGAGCGCGTCCCGCCGCAGCAGCGCCGGGGACCGGGACCGGGCGGGGACCCCGTCCCGCCGCAGCTCCTCGGCCAAGCGGCTCGTGGATGCCGCCGGGACCGGCCCGAGGATGCGGGACGAGAGCTCCCGGCGCCGCTCCTCGGCCCTGCGCAAGTCCCGCAGCTCCGAGGGGCCCCCGCGGGAGCCCCGCCGAGGGTCGCGCAGCCCCAGCCCGCCCGAGGAGCCTCCGCCGGCGGCCGCGGCGGACCCGGAGCAGTCCGACAGCGACTCGCTGGACGCCGCCCCGCTCCTGTGCAAATCGGCCAGCGCCCAAAACCTGGCGGGGCACTGGCAGCGACCCCCGGGCCGCGCCCCGCCGCTGCAGAAGTCGCACAGCGTTGTCACCGGGGCGCGGGAAGCGGCGCTGCTGGCCGCCCGCAGGGCCCACCGCGAGCAGCGGCACGGCGGCCGCCACCTCTCCGCGCCGGCCCCCGGGGTCGGCAGCGGCACCGCGACACCGCCGAGCCCCGCCGAGAGGGGCCCGCAGGAGGACGCGGCCCCGCCGGGCGACGCCAAGGGACACAAGCATGTCACCTACGCGCCCATCAAGAGCGTCAGCGTTGACAGCGCCCACCCGGCCAGGAAGGTGCGGGTGACCGTGAAGAAAACGCCCCCTGCGCCCCCCGTCCGCTACCAGAGCCTGCAGCGCTCGGGGACGCTCGGGGACGGCCCGGAGCCACCGCCGGGCCCCCCGGCACGGGCGGGAGAGGCGCAGGGGACAGCAGGGCCCGACCCGGAGCGCGCGTCCCCCCCGGCAGGGACGGGCAGGCTGCTGGCCCCGAGCGCCAGCTCGGCACACGTCTGTCCCTGGGAGCTGGTGCAGGACGAGATCCTGGCCAGGAAACAAAAAGCGGCCGAGGCGGCCGAGTCGGGGACCCCCGGTGACGCAGCGGCCGCCACCCCCGGCCCCAAGCCGCCCCCCACGAAGAGTTTCCGGAGCCTGGGACTCGCCATCAAAGCCCTCAACCGCTCCAGGGGGAAGAGCGTCCTGAAAGGGAAAAGCGAGGGGAGCCTCAGGAAGAGGGGGAGCAGCAGGAGGGAGAAGTCCGGCCTGGGAGAGGCCTCGGCCGTGTCCCTCGGGGGGGGCAGCCCCGAGGGGAGCGGGCAGAGCCTCGAGGTCCCCGCCCTCCAGCACAACAACAACGCCGCCACCCCCGGGGAAGCCGCGGGCTGGGGCCACAGCGGGACAGGAGGACAACGGGGCAGCCCGGCCGCGGCGACAGGCGGTGGGGACAAAGCGGCCGAGGAGCCCCGCGCTGCCCGAGCGAACGCGGGTACCGCTCTGGAGCCACCCAGCGCGGGCCACCAAGGGGCTGAATGTCCCCCGGAGGTGGCACGGGTACAGCCCCGGGAAGGGGACCAGGCAGCGGATCTGCGGGAGGACGTTCCTGGGGTCGCAGCGGAGGAAGGGGCACTTGGGGAGCTCGAGGGGACCAGCGGGTCCTGCCAGCCCCGGGAGGAGCCCCGGGAGGAGCAGCCGCCTGCGAAGCCCAGCCCGAGCAGCGTGCGGGGGGCGAGGCCGCCCGGCTGGCCCGGAACGCCGGCAGGAAGGGGAGCCTTGCTGCGCCAGGCCGCGATCGCTCCCCGGGAGGATGGAGGGACCCCAGAGAGCCCGGAGAAGGCGCTGGAAGAGGGGAGCAGCCAGGCCGAGCCCGAGCGGGGCCCCGGAAGGAGCGGGAGCGGGGCCGGGAGCGCGCAGGGCGAGCTCAGTGCTGGGGGAACGCGCGGAGATCCCAGCTCCAAAGCAGGAATCTGCCCCGGGAAGGGCGGCAGTGAGGGGGATTCTCAGCGCTCTCCGGGCATGGAAAAACCAGCAGGGCCGCTGAAAGTGGCCTCGGAGCAAGCGGAGGGCAGGAGGGCCGAGGTGTGCCCGTGGGAGAGCCGGGAACAGGGAAGGAGTGTCCGAGCAGAAATCTGCCCCTGGGACACAGAGGGGGCTCTGCCGGAGCAGGGATCCCCCCGATCTGGAGAAGGTGCGGAGCAGCCTGGGATGGGGCTCGCGGGGAAACCCCCAGCTCTGCCCAAACCCTCATCCCAGCGGGCTGGAACCACGGAGAGAGAAAAGGCAAACATCTGTCCCTGGGAGGTGGAGGATGAGCCGCGCCCAAAGCCAGAGATCTGCCCCTGGGAAGAGGCTGCGGCTCCGTCGGGGAAGGAGAGATTGAGGCAGGACACGCGTGGCACCCCCAAAGGGGAAGAAAAAGTGGGATCCGGAGCACCAGAAAAAGGAAAGCAGCCCCCAGCCAAACCCCTGCCCAAAGCAGCTCCAGGGAAATCCCAGAGCTCAGAGAAGGCAGAGATCTGTCCCTGGGAGTCTCAGGGCTCTAAATCCAGTGACAAAGCTGAAATCTGTCCCTGGGAGGTGGCTGAACCTCAGATGGAGAAGGGGAGCCAAGACCGAGTGTCCATCTGTCCTTGGGAGAGCCTGGACACAGAGCAGCCCCAGGCCAAACCCCACACCGGGAGCTCAGCACTGCCCAGAGCAGCTCCAGGGAAATCCCAGAGCTCAGAGAAGGCAGAGATCTGTCCCTGGCAGTCTCAGGACGTTGAATCCAGCAGCAAAGCCGAAATCTGTCCCTGGGAGGTGGCTGAACAACCCTTGGGTAAAGAGAAACCCAGGCAGGACAAAGAGGATCCACCCAGGGTGAGCAAAAGCCCTTCCACAAGTCAAGGACTCCTGAAGGAAGTGGGAAAGAAGGACCGAGAGTCCATCTGTCCTTGGGAGAGCCTGGACACAGAGCAGCCCCCGGCCAAACCCCACACCAGGAGCTCAGCACTGCCCAGAGCAGCTCCAGGGAAATCCCCGAGCTCAGAGATCTGTCCCTGGGAGAGTCAGGACCTCAAATCCACTGGCAAAGCTGAAATCTGTCCCTGGGAGAGTCAGGACCTCAAATCCACTGGCAAAGCTGAAATCTGTCCCTGGGAGAGTCAGGACGTTGAATCCAGTGACAAAGCTGAAATCTGTCCCTGGGAGGTGGCTGCACCTCAGATGGAAAAAGGAACTGGCCCAGGTAAGGAGAAACTCCCAAGAAAAGAGGAAAGCAAAGCTCTGGAGAAGGGGAGCAGAGAGAGGGAATCGATCTGTCCTTGGGAGAGCCCAGACATGGAGCAGCCTCTGGCCAAACCCCACACCGGGAGCTCAGCACTGCCCAAAGCAGCTCCGGGGAAATCCCAGAGCTCAGAGAAGGCAGAGATCTGTCCCTGGGAGGTTGAATCCAGCGGCAAAGCCGGGATCTGTCCCTGGGAAGCGGCCGAGCCTCCCTGCCAGCAGCCAAAGGCACAGCAGGTCCCTGCTGGGGGCCCCAAGCGCATCAGGCGCCAGGCGGCGCTGGCCAGCCCCGAGAGGCCCCGGGACAGCAGAGACAGAGCGTCCGTCTGTCCTGGGGAGAGCCTGGACACAGCACAGCCTCCGGCCAAACCCCACGCCGGGAGCTCAGCACGGCCCAGGGCCCCTGCAGGGAAATCCCAGAGCTCAGAGAAGGCAGAGATCTGTCCCTGGGAGTCTCAGGGCTCTAAATGCAGTGACAAAGCTGAAATCTGTCCCTGGGAGTCTCAGGGCTCTAAATGCAGTGACAAAGCTGAAATCTGTCCCTGGGAGTCTCAGGGCTCTAAATCCAGTGACAAAGCTGAAATCTGTCCCTGGGAGGTGGCTGAGCCTCAGCTGGACAAGGGAACAGCCCCAGGTAAGGAGAAACTGCCACTGAAAGAAGCCTCCAAAGCTCTGGAGAAGGGAAGAGAGTCCATCTGTCCTTGGGAAAGCCAAGATGTGGAGCAGCCCCAGGCCAAACCCCAAAGTGGGAGCTCAGCACTGCCCAAAGCAGCTCCAAGGAAATCCCAGAGCTCAGAAAAAGCAGAGATCTGCCCTTGGGAGACTGAATCCAGCAGCAAAGCTGAAATCTGTCCCTGGGAGTCTCAGGGCTCTCAATGCAGTGACAAAGCTGAAATCTGTCCCTGGGAGTCTCAGGGCTCTCAATGCAGTGACAAAGCTGAAATCTGTCCCTGGGAGGCGGCTGAGCCTCAGCTGGAGAATGGAACAGCCCCAGATAAGGAGAAACTGCCACCAAAAGAAGCCTCCAAAGCCATGGAGAAGGGGAGCAGAGCCCGAGAGTCCGTCTGTCCATGGGAGAGCCTGGACACAGAGGAGCTGTCCCTGAAATCTGCAGCGGGGAAGGAGCCATCCAAGAAATCCGGCAGCATGGAGAGCAGGAAATCTGCAATTTGCCCCTGGGAAGCAGCAGAGCCCATTGGGTTGGAGGAGGAAATGTCCCAGGCAGGTGTGCAGCCACAGGGAGCCCAAAGAGGTTCCCCTGCAGGGATGGGACAGCCGGGAGCCAGCGCTGTGTCTCCAACACTTGTGGAAAAATCCAGGGGCAGATCCCAGGGGGAAGCCGAGCACAAGCCCCTGTGCCGGCTCCTGCCCAGCATGCAGCACCCAGGGCTGGGCAGCAGCTCCAGCCCCGGCGCCGGCCTGGCTGAGGTTTGTCCTTGGGAAGCTGGAGAGGCTCCAGCAGCACCTGCCAGGCCCAGGCTGGGCATGAGGAAAAGCTCTGAGGTGTGGGAGGAGGAGAGCACGGAGCCCTCGCAGACCCGCCCCGGGCAGGGCAGAGCCCGGGATGGGGATGGGGAGTGAGGGGAGCCCAGCACCAGGGGCTCATCCATCCATGCATCCATCCATCCATCCATGGATCCATCCATCCATCCATCCATGGATCCATCCATCCATCCATCCATGGATCCATCCCTCTGTCCTTTCCCTCCATCCATGGATCCACCCCTCGATCCATCCTGATCCCCCCTGCCCAGCCCCAGAGCTGGACTGGGGGGTGTGGGGCTGAAGGTCCTGGTTGTGCAATTTTGTGTAAATGCAGGAAATAAACGGAATTAATTATCTACGGCGTGTGCTCAGAGAGAGGCTCACTGAGAGGTGGGAAGAGCTGGGAAGGGGCTGGAGAGGAAATCCAGCAGTGCAGGGGTTGAGTGGCAGAAGGGGCTGACTGGAAGGGGCTGACTGGAAGGAAAGGCCATTCTCCCAAAAAACGCCTTTAAATTCAGAGTCAGGGCTGGGGAACCCACAGAACCCCAGGTTTGGAGGGAAGGGACCTGAAATCCCACCCAGGGACGCCTCCCACTGGCCTTGGGCACTGCCAGGGATCCAGGGCAGCCACGGCTGCTCTGGGGATTCCATCCCTCCCCACCCAGGGAGGAATTCCTTCCCAATGTTCCATCTCTCCTGCCCTCTGGAGCCCATTCCCTGTGTCCCTTCATCCCTCTGTCCATCCTCAGGGCTTCTTCAGGGAATCCTCAATGAAGCCACCCCAAAAAAATCCCCTTTTCCTGAACAATCCCAATCCTCTCCCCGCTCTGGGTTCAGGAATTCCATCCCCTCCTGCCCCGAGATCCATGGAGGGGTCTGAGCTCCCACACTCTGCTCCTGAGCGAGGCAGAGGCTCCATGGACAAGATTTTTTTTAGGAACAGAGGGATTGTGACACCCCAGTGACATCCCAAAGGACATGGCAGGGATTGCACTGCTGGCTCCTCTCCCAGCACAGCACAAAGAGGAGGCCCTGCCCTCCCAAAAGGAACACTGAGGAGCAAAAAGGAGCCACGGCTCCTCTTTCAACAGCTCTGCAAAGTCTCTCTCAAGGAAGAAATAAAAATTCCCTGAACTCTCCCACGCTCTGGAAGTGGCCGAGTTAAAAAGCAGGACAAGAAGGAGAGAAGGGTTTGTTCTTGGGTGAGCAGGGAGGATTCTTCTCTGTGAGTGAGGAGAACTGGCTGAGCAGAGCAGGAGTAGAGGAGGAGACTCACAGGGGAGGAAAAAGCGTTTTCCCAGCCCAGGCAAAGCAGGGACAGCTGCAAATGTCCCCGTGTCCACAGGATGGTGCCACTCCCTCAGTGACAGCACCAGCTCTGCCACCAACACCAGCCCTTGTGAGGAAACAAAACTGAAATTAAATCCAATTATCAGCTGTGCTGCAGCTCCTCTGGGCAGCCCCAAAGGGAGCACTCCCCTCACCACAGAACTTGAATTAAATTTTCCTGGTTTCTGTTAAAAAATAGGAATTTGTGAATCAGCAGAGAAAGAGAGATGGGAGAACACTGGTGAAGTTTTAATGGCTGGGCAGCAGCTCTGTGACCCCTCCCAGGGAGGTGACAAATGTTCCAGGGGCTCTCCCAAGGAATTCCGGGACAGAGGGCGGCTGTGGATGCTCCCAGGGCTCCTCATCCTCAGGGAAACCCAGCGAGGGGGAGGCTGCAGCACACGGAGTGTGGGACAGAGCCGAGCTCTTCCCACAGCTCATCCACGTCCCGCTCCCAGCTCCTGGAAGGGCAAATCCAGAGTGGCTGGAGCCCATTCCCTGTTTGTTGTCCCGGTCCGCGTTCCAGAACCTTCTACTTCACTGTTTCATGCTCCTGTGAGGGATCCGGGGCTGGAATCATCACGGTCTGCAAAAGCAAGGGACAAAAATCAGCAGGAAAAAGGGGAGCAGAAGGTTCTGGAAAGGGAAAAAAGGGGGATCAGAGGGAGGCAGGAGAAGGGAATGGGATGGGAAGCCTCGAATTACACTGGAGTTCTCCCCTCCTTCTTCTCCACGATCTGTTTTTAGTAACACAGGGAGGCAGAGACAAGTATGGAGGTCAGGCAGAGGGGGAAATAGTTCCCAAAATTATCCCAGACTTGCCCTCAGCCATTCCCGACCCTCAGCCTGCCAGGGAACAATTCCATGGACATTCCAAACAGCTCTGCCCATGGATGAACCCCCCACCTTCCCCTCCCAGGCAGCTCAGCTTTGTCCAGGATGATCCCCACGGATTTGCATCTTCCCCCAGGGATTTGCATCTTCCCCCAGGGATTTGCATCTTCCAGCCTTCTCCCACCTTAATGATGGGATCCTTGGGCGGGGCCCACTCTGGGACGATCTTGCCGTGCATCCTCCAGGTTCCATAGGGGTTCACCAGGTACCTCTCAAACACAACATACTCCAGAACATCCTTGGGAATCTCCTCCCCGCCGTACATGAGCCGCCCAAAGCGGTCATAGATGGCCAAAATCTGTCAAAAGATCCAAAAAACGGCCCCAGGATGGATGGGGTTTGGAGCGACCTGGGACAGTGAGAGGTGTCCCTGCCCACGGGATGGGATTTAAGGGATTCCAACCCCAAAAAAGCTGGGATTCCCTGTGCTGGGCTGGCAGCACGTTGGGGTTGGTGAGGGAAGATGGAGAGAGGGATTTTCCTAGAAAGAAAGGCTGGGAAAATTGGGATTGGTCATCCTGGAGAAGGCTCCTGGGTGATCCAACTGTGACCTGGGACAGTGGGAGGTGCCCCTGCCCAGGGTAGGGGTGGAGTGGGATGGGATTTGGGGGCTTTCCAACCCCAAAAAAGGCTGGGATCTCTGCGCTGGGCGGGCAGAATTTTGGGATTGGTATCACCGAGGTGAAGGAAGATGAAGGGATGGATTTTCCTAGGAGGAAAGGCTGGGAATATTGGGATTGATCATCCTGGAGAAGGCTCCTGGGTGATCCAACTGTGACCTCCCAGGAAAGGCTGGGAAAATGGGGATTGTTCATCCTGGAGAAGGTTCCTGGGTGATCCAAGTGACCTCTCAGGAAAAACTGGGAAACTTAGGACTGTTCACCCTGGAGAAGGTTCCTGGGTGATCCAAGTGTGACCTCCCAGGAAAGGCTGGGAACATTGGGATTGATCACCCTGGAGCAGGCTGCTGGGTGATCCAAGTGTGACCTCCCAGGAAAGGCTGGGAAATGGGGACTGTTCACCCTGGAGAAGGTTCCTGAATGATCCAGGTGACCTCTCAGGAAAGGCTGGGAAATTTAGGACTGTTCACCCTGGAGCAGGCTGCTGGGTGATCCAAGTGTGACCTCCCAGGAAAGGCTGGGAAATTTAGGACTGTTCACCCTGGAGCAGGCTGCTGGGTGATCCAAGTGTGACCTCCCAGGAAAGGCTGGGAAATGGGGACTGTTCACCCTGGAGCAGGCTGCTGGGTGATCCAAGTGTGACATTCCAGGAAAGGCTGGGAAATGGGGACTGTTCACCCTGGAGCAGGCTGCTGGGTGATCCAACTGTGGCCTCCCAGGAAAGGCTGGGAAATGGGGACTGTTCACCCTGGAGCAGGCTGCTGGGTGATCCAAGTGTGACCTCCCAGGAAAGGCTGGGAAATGGGGACTGTTCACCCTGGAGCAGGCTGCTGGGTGATCCAAGTGTGACCTCCCAGGAAAGGCTGGGAAATTTAGGACTGTTCACCCTGGAGCAGGCTGCTGGGTGCCGGGGGCAGCGGGAGGTGTCCCTGCCCACGGCCTGCACGGGGCTGCAGTCGCTGCCCTCCAGCCCAGGCTCACCTGGCGGCTGTGCATCCTCACCGTCACCTGCCCGTAGAGGTTGCCCCGGTTCAGGATGCTCTCACAGCGCACGTGCACCACCCTGGGGGGCTCCAGGGACTCCAGGAACCTCCAGCGGATGGTTCTGTACCTGTTCCCACGCACCATCTCCTGCCAGCAGAGATCAGCTCGGAATTAATTAAATTATCATTAATGATTTGTTCGCTCCTCCCAGTGAAAAAACAGCTCAGACTCTGCTGGTGCTTTCTGGGCACTGGAACAGCCACGAGCCCAGACCTGGGAGGGATTGTTGGGATTGTGCTGATCCCTGGGGGTCCTTTCCATCCAGCTGAGACACCCCAAAATTCTCCAGAATTCCAGGCACTTACGGGGTAGCAGCGCTCGGTCACCAGGGAGTGAAGCTTCTGCTTGTTAAAGCTGCAGAGGAAACGCCCCGGTCACCTCAGCACAGGAAAAGAGGTTCCTCAAAAACTCCTGCTTTCCCCTCAAATTCCTGCTTTCCTCACAAATCCCACCTTTTCTCCCACACAAATTCCTGCTTTCCCCTAAAATTCCTGCATTCTCCACAAATTCCCGCTTTTCTCCCCACACAAATTCCACCTTTCCGCCCCCACAAGTTCCACCTTTCCTCCCACACAAATTCCTGCTTTCCCCCACACAAATTCCCTCTTTTCTCCCCACACAAATTCCCGCTTTTCACCCCCACAAATTCCCTCTTTTCTCCCCACACAAATTCCACTTTTCCCCCACACAAATTCCCTCTTTTCTCCCCACACAAATTCCCGCTTTTCTCCCCACACAAATTCCCGCTTTTCACCCCCACAAATTCCCGCTTTTCTCCCCACACAAATTCCCGCTTTTCTCCCCACACAAATTCCCGCTTTTCTCCCCACAAATCCCAGCTCCCCATGGGTCAGGGAAGGGCCTTACTTTGCCAGGGAGTTGTGGGCCTCAATAAATATCTCCTGGGCTTTCTCAGAGAAGGTTTTGGTGCTGAAATCCGGGTCGTGATCCTTGATCTTCCGAAGGCTGGGAAAGAAAGGAATTAAGGAAAGAACAGAATTCGAGCTGTCCTGGACGTTTGGATCCTACAGGATTCAATCCCAGCTTTTATCAGCTGAGAATTTGAGATCCCCCACTAAGACAAAACCTTCAGGTGATCATAAAAGAGCCAAATCCAAAGAATCCTAAAAGAATTGGGAGTGCACAGCGTGGCTGCTCCCAGCAGGAGAGGTGGGAACTGCAGGGGAAGGGGCAACAACAACAAAAATGGGAAAAACAGGGAGGAAACAGCCCCTTAATCCTAAAAATCACCCAGAGATCCCTCAGCCCCCTCACAGAGGGGGTTTGGTGGAGGTTGAGAGGGTGTGGGGGGTTTGGGGGTCAACACAGGGGGTTCCTGGAGGGGATTTGGGGGGTCCCGGGTGGCCTGGAGGTGACTGGAGGGAACACAAGGGGGGTCACACTGGGGTCCTGGGGCGTTTGTGGGAGTTTTGAGGGGATTTGGGGTGGCCTGGAGGGGAACTGGGGGAGGAGTGTCTCCCATGGACAGACCCAGGACAGGCCAAGCAGCAGGTTAATTACGCTAATTAGCTAACGAGGGGTACGTACGCCAGCTGGGAGGCCGCTGTTTGCCTCAGCTTCTGCATCTGCTGCGTCACGCCGTCCTTGGACAGCGAGGTCAGGCGGGCATCGCCCTCGGGAGGGACGTAGGGATCCATGATCTCAGCTGGGGTGGGGGAAAAGCAGCTCAGGGGGAGGCTCAGAGCCCAGGGGATGAACAGGGGAAATGGGAGAATTTCTGAGAGACACAACTCCTGGGATAAGCTCATACACAGGTGCTGAGCTCTGCTGTTCCCTCACAACGCACGGAAGAGGGGAAAATGGCTTCAAAATGAAGATTAGAGGGGATTTTGGGAAGGAATTCCTCCCTGAGAGGGTGGGAAAGGGTTGGGATGGAATTCCCAGGGCAGCTGTGGCTGCCCCGGGGTCCCTGGAACTGTCCCAGGCCAGGCTGGACAGGGCTCGGAGCCCCCTGGCATTGGGGAAGGTGTCCCTGCCCATGGCAGGGGTGGCACTGGAGAGGCTTTCCCAAGCCAAACCCCTCTGAGATTCCAGGATTCAAGTAAAAGGCACCAACAGCTTTGGAGATCAGGCAGGGAGGCCTCTCCCCCGGCCAGAAGGAACAGTGGGGAAGGAATTCAGCCTGATCCTCTCTCTGTCACATCACCCGGGCCAGGCTGAGTGCGCCATGCTGCCGTACCCGTGCAAGCCAAGAAGAAGGTGCGCTCCATGCGCTCGTCCGGGAAGATCGGCGCCGCGGACCGGAGCCGCCTCTCCCTCTCCTCAGGGCTCAGCTCCCGGGCCCACTCGGGCAGCCGCGGCCCCTTCCTCCTGCTCCGCACCGGCACAACCACACAGGGCGGCAGCGCCCCGGGACGGAGCAAGGACTCGGCGGCCTGCGGGGAGGCAAAGGCAGAGCCCGGAGTGAGCCCAGCACCGCCAAGCCTGAATTGATTTCCCCTTACGCCTCGCACGCGCCACGGCCCCCCGCGCTTCCCTCACCCTCAGCGCCCGCCCCGCTCATCCCGCGGCCCCACGGCCGCTCCCCGGCGCCCCTCAGGCCGCTTGCCCGGCCGCACCTTCCAGCAGAGCCGCGGGGCCCTGCGGCCCAGCCCCGCCGCCATGGCGGCCGCCATCTTTGCCCTGCCGCGGGGGATGGCGGGAACGGGGAGGGCGGGGCCGCGCGGAGGGGGGGAAGGTGTGGGCGGGGCCGCGCGGGGCGCGCGCGCGCGGGAAGGGGCGTGGCCGGCGGGAGCCCGCGCCGCGCCCGCGAGTGGAAAATTCCATCGGCTGCGGAGGCCGGGGGGGCGGGGCCAGCGCGGGAGGCTCCGCCCACCCCCCGAGCGCGCGGAGGGGGGACCCCCGTGCGTGGTGCAGTGCGGGGGGCGGAGGGGATGGCACTGCCCCCATCCCCCACCCCCCACACGGGTCACGTGCGACGCGCGGGACCCCCACCCTGCCCCATGCGGGGGATGCTGCGGGTGTCGGAGCCTCCCAGACCTGCAGAGACCCCCCCCGGATCTGTAGTGACCCCCCGTGGACCTGCGGAGACCCCCCCGTAACCCGCGGGGCACTCCCGGACACGCACAGCTCCCCCCGGACCTGCAGAGCCACCCCCGGACAGCCAGATTTGCCCCCCCAGACCCGCAGGGCCCCCCCAGATCTGCATAGCCCCTCCCTCGGGCACGCAGGACCCCCTCCCCGGATTTCCAGAGCCCCCCGGATCCACAGAACCCCCCCAGGTTCCTTTACCCCCAGCAGCTCCGTGGGGTTTTGGGGTTTGTGCGATGCTTTTGGGATTTGCCTTCGCAGCAGCTCCTGACGCTGGCGGGGAGGGGGGGATATCGAGGGCAGGGGTCCCTCCAGATGTTCCTGGCACAGCCCAGGATGCGGCACCCCCGGGATGCTGCCCGCAGCGCGGGGGGGCTCGGGGGTCCCTCCGAATATCCCGGGGACAATCCAGGATGCGGCACCCGCGTCCTAGAACACAAACCGGCTCATCCCAAACCCTCTTCCCTCGAAACCCCATCGCTGGGAGCCGCCGGGACACCCTGGGGATGCTCGTCACCCGCCCACGCCCGCGGGGCGAGGCCCGCGGAGCCAAAGGCGAGCCCGGCCCGGGGGTGCGAAGCCCGGGGGGGCCCTCGGGGGCGGGGGGCTCGCCGCGAGGCTCTGGCCGCGCTCACTGCGCCTGGCCCCGCTCCCAGTTTGCTTTGGGGACTGTTGATCTTGGCTCCGAGGACGCGTTGCTCCATCGGACAGCTGGTTAATGTGTAGTGACGGCTCCGCTGTGCCCGAGACCGTTGATCCCGGCCCGCGCTCTTATCTGGGCCGGGACGAGCCGGGAGCGGCCGTGCGGGGCCGGGCCGGGGGCGCGGGGGCAGCCGGGCCCCCCTGCCTGGGGGGATCGCGTCTGCTGCCCGCCAGCACCCCCCAAAATTCGGTGTGATGCTCACTGGGGTGGGCGGGGGGCAAAACCAGCAGAGAGCGCTTCCCGCAGCGCCCCCGGTAGGAAAAGTGGAGCCCTCTGGAAAACTGGGGTGAAGCCCCGGGGCTCCGGAGCCGATCCTGGAGCAGCCGGGGCTGAGTCACCGGCCCCAGAGCCCGCGGCCCCGGCGCTTTCCCACGGCTCCCGACTCGTGGGGCTGGATTTTCCCAGCCCAGCTGGCTCTCCCGGATGGCCCGGATGCCATCCCGGCCGGTTTCACCTCCGTGGGCAGCGCTGGGGCGCTCTGGAACCCCTCTGGAGCCACGTCCTTGCCCGTGCGGGGCTCAGCCTGTGAGCATCCCTGAGGAAATTTGGGATGGGGCCGAGGAGATGGCACCGGATGATGTCCCCAGCCCACCTGCGCTCTTCTCCTCGCAAAACCACCACGTGGGGATTTGTCCCGTGTGAGAGCGGGATCAGGGCTGGGATCAGGTCTCGGCACCCGCCCCGAACTGTCCCCGCCAGCTCCAGGCAGGGGCTGGGCCACGTTTGCCTCCATCCTTGTGCAACCTGTCCCAGGTGCCCGGCGGTGAGGCGGGAGGGGACGGGCAGAGCCGCACGCACACGCGGAGAGGGGGAAATCCAGGGAAAAACGCCTCCCAAGCCCCCGGGAATGACCCGCGGAGCAGGAGGCCCCGCAGCTCGGAGCGCTGCTGTCCCCGCGCTCCCGAATACCAGAGATTCCAGCCCTAAGCCGGCGGCCCAGACCTGCGGGGCAGGATTAGCCGGTGCCCTCCGGCTGCTCCCGCTCCCGGCAGCAACAGCGAAAACTCCGGCGAAAGACAGAGAAGAAAAGAAAAGCCTCTCCTGGGAATTTAATTTTTTTTTCTTTCTTCCCCCTTTTTAATTTTTTTTTCCCCCTTGTTTTTCCTAATTAGAAAGGAGCACTGACAGCGGTTGGTGGCTCTGGGCTAATTACAGCTTTACAGCTCCTGGCTTCCACCCCGTCCGTTTGTCCCCGGGCTCTCCGCAGTCTCGCACTACAGGAGAACCCGGTTTGGTCGGGACACGGCGGAGGAGGCGGCGTCCCCCCGGCTTTCTCCGCGGAGCCTCGCTCTTTTTCTCTCTTTCTTCCTTCTTCTTTTTTTTTTTTTTTTTTTTTTTTTCCCTCTCCCGGATTCTTGCTGACAGCAGCATCTGTCACCTCCCAGCATCTCCCGTGCGGGGCAGCACCCGCGGGAAGCGCCCGGAGCCCTTTGCCAAGCACAAGCCCCGCGGCCACCGCGGCCACCGATCTCCCCCCCGGCGGGCCGGGAGGGCACCCGGTGACCCCGCGGCCATCCGGGATGGGAATTAAAGCTGAGAGGAGACAATCCCCTCCGCTCCCCTCCCGCGGAGCGCAGCAGCTCCGCTCCAGGAATAGTTTTATCCTGGCCCTGACCTTCCCGTGGCTCTGCCAGGGACAGTCACCCGCGGCCACACGCGCTGCCAGCACCGAGGCCAGGCGGGAGGGGACGGGACTTTTGCCCTGGCAGAGTCGCCCAGCACGGCCGGGGCACAGCTGGGCTTCTCCTGCTGCCGTGGCCTCGGGGTGTCCCCAGCGTGGCACGGCCGGGCTGAGTCCAATTCCGTCCACGCCGGCTGCAAACCGGGCTGCACACGGAGCCTCCTCGCCGAGCCGTGGGGTGCAGCCCTTCCCTCGCTGCAGGGCAGACGGGGCTTTCCGCCCAGAACCCCGCCAGGATTCCATAAAACCCCAAAGCATTCCCTGGCCCCGCTCGCAGCGCCGATGTCCCCCCGCGTCCCGCGGGGCTCCGCGCCCCGCCGCGGCGCTGCGAGCTGGCAGGACGGAGCAGGGCGGCAGCTGCCCAGCCCCCGCGCTGTTTCCAGCTGTTTCCAGCTGTTTCCAGCTGTTCCCTTGTCTCCCTTTCCCTCCCCGGGGCTCTGCAGCACAATGCGGCCCCTCGGCAGCCCCGGATGAACCCGGGCTCGGCAGCGCTGGGTTTTTGTAACCATCTGCTGAGAGCCGTCTGTACTTTCTCCCTGCCCCAGTTCGTGCCGCCGGCTCCTCCAGGTCTCAGTGAATCCCCGCTCCCTCCCTGAAATCCCTGTTCCCTCCCTCGAACCCCTTCTCTCTACCTCAAATCCTATTCCCCTCCCCAAATACCATCTCCCTCTCCTGAATTCCTGCTCCTTCCCTCAAATCCCTGCTCCCTCCTGCCTGGAATCTCCCCTCCTCAAATCCCTTTTCCCTCTTCAAATCCCTTTTCCCTCCTCAAATCCCTTTTCTTTCCCAAATCCCCAATCCCTCCTCGAATCCAGCTCTCCTCCCCAGATCCCTGCTCGCTCTCTCCACTCCCTGATCGATCTCTCCCCTGCTCAGCACTAACTTATATTTTTTAAACAGCAAAGTATCACTTTTAACAAAAATAAATCTCGTTGGGGAAGGAATAGTGAGAAATAAACTGAAATACAGAGAGCAAAGAGGGAAACCGGGGTGTCCCAATATGGGGGCACCACTCCAGCTCTGCCCCCCGTCTGAGTGCACTGGGAGACCCAGGAGCTGTCATCCCCCTGAACTGGGAGTACTGGGAGCCCCGCTAACGGGGTGCCAGTGTCACCCCAAAACCAGGAGCCCCTGGGTGCACTGTGCCAATCCCCACCCAGGCCAGCTGACCTGAGTGCCCACAGTTAACGGGGTGCCAGCATCTGCCCAAACCGGGCGCACCGGGAGCCTCAGTTAATGGGGTGCACTGTGCCAGGCCCACTCGGAGCGGACACACCGAGATCCCCGTTACCGAGATCCCCATTACTGGGATAGCCATTACAGACACACCGGGATTCCCGTTCCCGGATCCCTATTACCGGGGCTCACCCGGATCCCCATTCCCGGGATCCCCATTCCCGGGGCTGCCCCGTCCCTCAGAACTGGGAAGGGGCGTGGCCAGGCGCGCCGTGAAGGGGCGTGTCCGCGCGGGGCTTGTCTTTGCGCAGGCGCACTCCCCGCCAGCGCTTACGCAACTCCTCCCGCCGCCTTCCCCCCCCACCCCCTCCCCTCCCCGCCCCCCGCGCGCGCTACGTGCGCGGCCGCGTGGCGCCGCCGCGCGCACGCGCACGCGCCGCCCGCGTGCCTCCCTCCCTCTCTCCCTCCCCCCCTCCCGCTCCGCTCCCCGCACTCCCCCACCGGGGCCGCCTCGAGCCGGGAGCGCGCGCGCGCCCCCGCCCCTCCCTCCTCCTCCTCCTCCTCATCTTCCTCATCCTCCTCCTCCTCATCCTCCGCTCCCGCCGCTGCTCCCTCTCGGTGCGTCCGTGCGGAGCCGCCTCGTCGCCCTTCCCGCGCCCCCCCCCGCCGCCCCCCGCCCCCCCCCGCCCCCCCCCCCCGCCGCCGCCGCCGCCGCCCCGCCGGGGGGGGCGCAGCCCCGCACCCCCCGCGCTCCCGCCATGCCGGAGAAGCGGCCGTTCGAGCGGCTGCCCGCCGACGTGTCCCCCCTCAACTATGGGCTCTGCCTCAAGCCGGACCTCATCGACTTCACCTTCGAGGGCAAGCTGGAGGCCGCCGTGCAGGTAGGGCCCCCCCTTCTTCCTCCTCATCCTCGTCCTCCTCCTCCCGCCCCGCCCCCGAGGGGTCCCGCCGGCCCGCGCCCCCCGAGGGGACCCCGCAGAGCCCCCGGGGGACCCCTCAATCCCCTCCTCGATCCCCTCCTCATTCCCCTCCTCACCCCCGGGGCTGTTTCCCCCCGCCCTCAGGGACCCCGCTCCCCCTCAGGGCCCCTCGCCCCCTCCCGGCCGTGCCCTGAGGGACCCCCGGCCCCGATCCCCCCGTTCCCCCGGGCCCGGCCGGGCAGGTGCCGGGAGGCCCCTCGGGGCTCCCCCCGCCTCTCCTCCGCGTTTCCATTCACGATGGGCGGTCAAACCCCCTCCAAACCCCCCAAGAGCCCTCCGGGACCCCCCGAGCCCGGCCCGGCTCGGGGGGAGCCCCGCCCAGCCCCGCTGCGGCCCCCGCGGGTCCCCCCGGGCGGCTCCTCCCGGGCTGGGCCGGCCCGCGCCGGGATGCGGGAGAGCCGCGGCAGCTCCGGGGTGAGCCCGGCCGGGATCCCCGGTGCCCGCAGCCCCCCGGGGACCCCCCCGTGCCGCGCTCCGAGCGGGCCTGGGGATGGATGGGGATTTTGCTGGAAAAGCCAAATAAGCCGTGAAAGGAGAAGTCCCCCCGTGCGGCTCCCGGGGAGGGTAGGCCTCGGTGTCATGGAGAGAGAGCTGCGGGGAGAGCCTGGGGATGAGAGCCGGGGAAGGTTTGCGGAGCCGAAACGCCGCGTTCTTCTGCAAGGCGAGAAAAATCCTCCTCGCCGTGCTCGTGCTTCAGAGCCGGAACCAGTTCTGTGAAATCCTTCAAGTCTCTCCCAGTCATTCTCATTGGCTGCTCTGCCAAGATTTCCCGAATTTGCTTTCACGTCTTTTTTTTTTTTTTTTTTTTTTCCCTTGCGATTTGAGAGAAGTACAGAATTATATTAGCACAACTGTATTTTTTGGGGTTTTGGTTTTTTTTTTCCTGAAAATCAGATGGTCGCACAGAGAGCTTAAAAAAGTATTTGAGGGAGGCTTTAAGTCTTGAGATGTGAGCAGATCAAAGCCTTGCTGTGCTGAAGGGATGGTTAAACCTGGTTTTAAATAGATAGTAAATGCAAGGAGGCAATAAAAGCTGCAGGATGTGAAGCACAGGTAGAGAAGAAGGCGAGAGTTCTTCCCTGGGGAAGGCCCGAGGCTGGGGATGATGGGGGATCTTGTGACTTTTGGGAGCTGCAGGAACCCAAGCAGACATGAGTAACTTTGTGTCATGTGACAGAAATATTGAAAACCTAAATCTCCTCGCGGATTTGATCCTGGCTCAGGGGTTTGGTTCCAGCCTCGGGGCCGCTGCTGCCTCTTGGGCTGTTTCGGTTTGAGAAATTCCCGTTTTCTTCCACTCTAATCCCAGGCACCTATTCCTGTCCTCACACCCCAGCCCTGTTACAGCTGTGGGGCTGTAAATGGGATCACTGAAATCATCCCGGTTAAAAATAACACTCGGGGGGAGGGGAGCATGGCTTTTGAAGCCGGAGCTGAGGAGAGGAGCGGCGGGAGCAGCCCTGGGAGCTTCTCCGGGCCGCCGCAGGGATTGCCCGGGGGTTCCTGCCGGCAGGGCTGGGTTGCGGTGTTTGATTCCCGGGGAGCGTTCGGAGCGTCCCGGCTGTGTGCAGGGGGTTCCTGGAGCAGAGGGTTCCACCTCGGAGATGGGCAATGCTGCACTTCCCCGGCAGCGCCCTGTGCTGAGGGAAAAGCTGTGACCCCACAGGTTCCAGGCTGCAAAAACAAATCCTTCTCACGTCCTGGAGAGCTGCTCTGGGGTTCCCACAGCAGAGAGGAGGGGGAAAAACCACCAAGAAAACCCCAGAGGAGGAGGAGGGTTTTGAAACAGATCTAAAGAATGTATCTTTATTTTGGATAACTTTTAGCGCGGTGAAGCCAGGAGGAGGCACCTCCCAGCTGCCTGGGAGTGAGGGCAGGGAAGTGGATCAGGGGTGAGTTCACCTGCCCGAGCAGGGCTGGGAATCTGGGCAGGCTTCCTGGGGCTGCCGAGAGCCCAAAGCACAGGGAAATCCCAGGAAATTAGAGGGGAACTGCTCTGCACCTTGATGGGGAGAGGAACAACCAGCTCATCACAGGGTGTTCTCTGTGCAGGGCTTGACAAACAAAAATTAATAACTGTCGGCATATTTCTGTCAGGATGGTCTAGAAAAGAAGACTTTTGGGTGCTTTTGGGGGCAAATTACTTCAATTTAGGACCTTTTCTACCTGAACCTGCGCCCAGCAGAGATGTTCTGTTTCCAGCACCACCTGAGAGCTTTGGAGTCTCTAAACTCATCGAGGCAAAAGTGGCTTTATGTTAAAACACAAATTTTTTTATTTTTGGGTGGGGAAAATACACGTGCTGCCTCCTCTTGAAGGTCCTGAAGTTGTTTCTTTAATCCCAGTCAGTAATAATTGCCAGCTCCTCTGCTCCATCCCAGCTGGGTAATGGCAATAATCCACACTGTGATGCTTTCTGAGGCTCTGACACCAGAAAATAAAAACCCCCCAAAAGCAGGAAAAAAGTTCCCAGAGCCTGCAAAGTGCCTTGTTTGCTTTGCTATGTGGCATCTTTAGGAGCAGAGTGGAATTAGTGCAGGCTGTTTAGTCAAGGTATTACAAGCAAACACTTGATCAATCTTACTCACTCCACTAATAGGATTTGCAGCCCTCTGTGGAGAATTCGGGGCTTTCAAACCCTAAAAAAAACCAAAACGTCCCAGCCTTGGCTGTGGGGCAGGACACTTGTGTTGGCTTTAGGACCTATAAATAACCTGAAGCACTTTGTGCCTCAATAATAAACGTTGCCCCTTGCATGGCAGCTCCAGATAATCTTCAGGGGATAAAACCTCTGGTGATGCAAAAGATAAGAGGTGGCAGCAGATTCCAAAGCCTGAAAGGAGGAGCGGGGACCTGCTCGTGGTTTGTTCCCGTGTCCAGCTCGGGGAATTGTCCCCCCTGGAGAAGGGAATGATCCTGAAGCCTTGGCAAGTTGAATTTCACAGCCCTTGTTTTGGAGCTGTGCTTCTGGAGGCTCTGGTAACCCAGCTATTACAGTTTTGACCGGTTCTTCCAGATTTTTAAATAATATAATTTGTGGCCACACGAACACTTTTGAAGTCCGTGCAGTTGTGTAACAATTACATAAACTGACAGTACATAATTCCCATTTATCACAGCTGAAAACCCCAAAAAATCCTTAAATGAACTGTTTCCCAAGGAGCCCTGCTCCCAGCTGGGACAGAGCGTGGCTGTGGGAGAGCCGGAGCTGGAACGGAGTCTCCTGCTCACACTCCTGTGATTGTTCTGCCACTTATGTCATCTCCCAGCATTGAAACTTGATTTGTTGAGGGCGTGGGGATGCCTCTCCACCAGCACAATTAAGATTGTGGGGTGGAAATGGTTCATTTTCATTATTCCTCTGTTGGCTGGAGCTTTAATTACGCCAGCCTTGGCTCTCAGGGCCTGGTTATCAGCACAGGGCACTTGCATTACTCAGTGTCTGGGTCAAACTTTATTCTTTTCTTTTTTTTTTTTTTTTTCCCCTGCTTTTTTGGCTCTTGGGAGGGTTGGAACAAAGAAGGGATGTGTGGCCCTGGTGTTGTCCAGCAGCAGAAGCAAAGCTGCCTGCAGCTCTCGGGCTTTGAAATGGAATTGCTGAATGCTGAGAGGATCACCTGCGAGGGGCAGGGCTGCCTCCCCGCTTCCTGGTGTTTCCCTGCCCATAAATTCCCTTCCTGGGAGCTGGGTCACTCCCCTGCCTGGAAACTCCACCGAGGTGTTCCTTGAGCGTGGAACAACTTATCTGGGAGGAATTTACAGCCCGGGCTCTCTCAAACCCCTGCTGCAGCGTTTAATGCACCTCTGGCAGATTTAGCAATATTTAACTGCTTGTCTGCTGCTTTTTATAGGTTCATTATGCAATATCTGCTGGCCTGCGGAACGTATGGAGCTGGTTAAAGATTAATGCTGACACTGTGGTGTGGAGTCCGGGCCAAATGCAGCTCGCTGGGTGTAGTATTTGTGCTCCTGGGGAGCTGGTCCAGGATAAATCCTCTGCTCTCCAGCCTTGGAATTTGCATTTCCAGCACATGAAACTAAACCTGCACTGGAGGGTTAAAGGGCTGGCAGCCCCTCAGGGCTCTCCTCACGCCATCAGCTCCAAAACTGGGGTTTTTAACCTTTTTTGCCCCCTGCCCCCAAAGGCTCCTTGAGCCCCATAATTTCCAAGACTGGGGTGGATTTGCAGCGATCACAAAAGGGATTCACTCACTCACCCCTGTGAATCCCACAGCCCTGGAGCTGGATGTGCTTTGGAACCAAGGGAATTTTTCCAGTGGGCCAATTGGTCCTGGCGTTGTTAATTTTACTCCTCGGCCACTGGAATTTGCTGGAGATGCAGGTTAATAAATCTCTTTATTGCTCTCCTCATTGAGGCTTTGAATTCTTACAAAAGACACGCCCTGGAACTCAAATCCAGAGTAAATTTAGGTGTCTATTTTTAGAGAGAAAATTGCTAAAAACACACGCAGTTGTTGTAGTGCTGCTTTTAGAAAAGGGCTCCGGAGCCGTGTGACAAGATTGGAATTATCTGGAATTAATTTTGGCTCCAGGAGATCCCTTTGGATGCACCTCAGCCTGTACTTCAGGTAGGCTGCAGTTCAAATCCCTGTTCCTGATATCCCAAAAAATTGGGAAAATATTTTCCATCAAATCCTTTCCCACTTTGACCACCAAAGGCTTTACAGCACCTTTAGGTCTCGTTTGGCAGAGCTAAATAATTGACATTTTTAACTTTCTTCCATCAAATTTTAAACTATTGGGGGGGATTTCAGCTGTTTTCTCCTGCTGGATGAATTTCCCCTTCCCTGCTCATGGTGCCTGAGTCTGACCTCAAAACAGCGTTTGAATTCTGGTTAATTCAGTATTCAATTGAATTCATCAAGAGCCAGGAGTTTCCAATCCTGAACCATCCCTTCCCTGCAGAGATTCCTCTTGGCCCACCTGATTTCTGAGCAGTGCAGAACTGCTCTTCTCTCAATTAATTTAATTAAATTAATTCATTTTCCTTGCTGTAAAATATATTTCTTACATATTTCTGACATATCTCTCATATTCCAGAGCAAGGTGAAGCAGGGTGACAACCCCACACATTGCTGACTGCTTCTACCTTATGCAGTAATCTGCTTTTTTTTTGGCCTTTAATACATAAAAATCACTGCATTAACAGAAAATCTGCCTTCCAGAGCGTGGCATTTCGGAGGGATAAAAATGCATTTTTTTAAACGAGTTCCTTTTTGAGCTGTTCCTGCTCATGAGTGCCCCGTGCTGGGGCAGGTTCTGCTCCCGTTTTGTTTTTGTTCTCACAGGTGTGGCTGCACCTCCGTGGAGCAGGGAGGAGGCCCCTGCTGCAGGAAAAATTCATTTTCCCCTCGGAATTAAATTCTCAGGAGTCTCAGAAAACGCTGAGCTCTGCAGGCAGAATTTCTGCCTGTATGGTGAATCTCACCCCTTTCTTTGGATAGTTGGAGAACTGAACTAATTACCCTCCTGGCTCATTTTAGGTACTTCCTTCTATGCTGCCCTCTCATAAAACTGGCTTGATATTGGTAGGAAGGGAGGAAAAATATCTAAAAATAGATAATTGCCTGTTTAAGGAGCCTCTGGATTTTCTCTGCTTAAACCTAAAGTTTCTTATTCTGCAGGCTCAGTGCTGCACTGAAAGTTGTGTCCTGGAAAAAGTTGTTTTTTAAAGATCAAGCCCATTGTTAAACTCACATTGTCTGCAATTTGGACAGCTCTGAATCCAGAGAGATTTGGGTTTATAGATTGAATAAAGGTCTCCAGACACTTATAAAAAGCTTTTCTCATCCTGATTTTTCTGTGTTTTAGAAAAACCTTGTAAAAGCCCCCCAAGCTCCAGTATTGTGGTACAAACTGTTGAGGTTTGATTTTTGGGTTTGGGGCGAGCTTTGTAATTTTTCAGTTTCATGCACTCAGAATTCAAAAAAACCCAATGGATTTCAGGTTGTAAATCTTTCCTGGGAAAACCAAGCTGACCCTGCGTCACCTCGGCTGCTAGACTCGCTCTCAGTGCTTGACACAAGCATTGCTTCCACGGGCAGGTTGGGTTTATTAATTGGAATGAATTTGATTTTAATTCCATCAAGAGGTGAAGGCAGCCTGAGTGCTGCACCTCTCGGTGTGACACCGCTGCAGGGAGCTGGCACCAACAGCCCCTGCTCAAAAGGTGTAAATGCATCACATTTCTTTGCGTGACATTTGTTCATTAAACAATTCCCTAATTGGGGACAAGCCAGGGGTAGTGGTCAGGTCAGAGGGGTCAAGGGGAGACTCCTGGCTGGGTTGGGGTGTGTGGGGCTGGTCCTCCCTGCACCACTGGTGCCTCAGGGATGGACCATCCTGCACCTCTGAAATCCCAGATTTGAATTCCTCGCTCCTCCCTTCTCCATGGAATGGCTCAGATTCGGGGTTTCTGTCCCAGATGGACGAGGAACAATCCTGAGGGACAATCCTGAGGGACAATCCTGAGGAACAATCCTGAGGGACAATCCTGAGGGACAATCCCGAGGAACATTCCTGGTTTATTCCCAGCTCCTCCTCTGGCCCAGGGAGCACTGGGGGACACCTGAGCCTTTTCTTGTGGCTTTGCAAAGCAAATGAAATCACAGTTTGTGTGCTGCCCGTGGGTGAGCTGGCCTGAGCACGCCCAGGGGCTCGGGGCTGTGGAACTGGGGCTGGAAGGGACCCTAAATCCCAGCCAGGGCCACCCTGCATGGGCAGAGGGCACAGTGCCAGGGTGAGGGCAGCCAGAGCTTCTCTGGGAAGCCCACCCCAGCCCCTCCAGGGCAGGATCCATCTCAGCATCCCACCCACCCCTGTCCTCTGGCGCTTTACCCCATTCCCCCTTTTCTCTTGGAAACTCATTCGTTTTCCTTCCTGCCTCCTTTCAGGGAGCCTCAACCCAGCTCAGCCCTAAACCTGCTCTGCTCTGGGCTGAACAATCCCCCTTTTCCCAGCTTTTCCTCCCAGCAGAGCTGCTCCATCCCTCTGATCAGCTCCTCTGGGCTCTCCCTGCCCAGAGCCCAGAGCTGGAGGCAGCTCCAGAAGGTTCCTGGCTGCCAGCTCAGATGTGGGCACCTGGAATGACGGCCCCAGGTGTTCACAGGGCATTTTAAGGTTATAATAGTGGGGAAAACAAAACAGGGATGGAGTCTCTTAGGCTTTGGTGAGCTGATTCTGGGGTAGGAAGCAGTTTCTCTGTGCCTGTGTTAAATCTGGTTGGTCATTACAGAAATCTTTACTCCTTTATTTAAGAAACTGCTGGTGCCTCCAGCTAGAAATCCTATCCTGGACAAGCGGGATTCCCAGCTTGATCCAGCCTGATCATTCTGGTGGTTCCAGCCATAAATGTCTGAATAACTCCCTGGTTTAACTCCCAAATATTTTACCCCTTTGTAATTAATTTTTATTTAATTTGAATTCCTCTGTATTCAGTCTGTCGCATTCAAACAGAGAACTGGCACAGCCCCACGGTTTATTCCTACGCTGGGAGCTGGCACTGGGTAAATAAAGCAGAGAGCGTGGAGCCAAGAGCTGGCACAAGGGGAGCTCCCAGGGAAGGAGGAGAAGGAGAATCTCCTGGCAGATGTTTTTGAGCTGAGGAGCTCTGAGAGCCTGGAGCACGCACAGAGGTTGTGCTGGTGATATCTCCAAGAGAGGTTCTCACTCTGCTGTCCCTTAGGCCATCCCCAAAGGAGGCTGACGGGCTCAGGATCTGTTTCTATTGGCTTTGGATTCCCAGGCCTGCACAAGGGCCCCATTGTGAAGTTTTCAGCCCTGTTTTTTACCCAGCATGAAATAATTCCCAGTGGAGGTGAGTGGCTGAGCACAGCTCCTGCTCTGCGGCACCTCCTTCTCCATCCCAGACACCCAACTCCCCTTCAAACAGCTGGAGCTGCTTTTTAGATGGATGAGAGCTGAGAGTTCCCATTTCTTCCTGGTGCTGATGGAGTTTCTCTTGCAGGTGAAAAATGCAACCAACCAGATCGTGATGAACTGTGCCGACATCGACATCATCACCGCGTCCTACGCCCCGGAAGGAGACGAAGGTGGGAGCCCTGCCTGCTTTCGGTTCTGCCCCTGCAGCTGCTGCCAGCAGCCCAGCAGCTCTGATAACAAAATGATGTCATGCTTTGATAAGCTCAGCCCTGCCCCTGGAAGCATGGAATTCCTTATCTTGATTCGTGCCGGCTCTCGTGGCTGCCGCTGCTGTTATGGTGCAGGAATTCCTTCAGTTGTGGTGAAGGAATTCCTTCAGTTGTGTTATGATAGAGGAATTCCTTCATTTGTGTTGTGGGAAAGGAATTCCTTCAGTTTTGTTGGGGTAAAAAATTCCTTCGGTCTCCTCCACCTCTCCTGAGGGGTGAAGGCAGAGGATGCTTTGATATTATTTTTATATCTGGATGTTGTGTGAACCTCTAAGGACATCACCTGTGCCTGTGGATTTGGGAATATTGACAAAATGAAATATTGACAGGGAATGCACCAGTAAGAGCCTGCAGTAGGAAATGGTTTGGAGAGCACAGAAAACGCTTCATTGGCATTCAGCAGGATTTTCTGAGTGTTGGGTAACGTGGAAAAGGGTGATTGTGAGGAGGAGTCCAGCTGCTCCTGGAGCCCTTCAGGGAACAAAAAATGCTGCAGGGCTCCCCTTCCCACCAGGGAAATGCCCCTTTCCATATGGAAAATTCCACAAAAGGGTTGGTTAGAGCCATGGTTAGGGATTAATGGGGTGACCTTGGTGAGGGATCCCTGTTCTTTGGGTAGATGGAAGCTTTGTTCTTTGTGCAGGGGCTGGGCAGGGGTGGAGGGTTTGGGGACCTGAGGAAGAGGAGGAATGTGCAGGAATTTGTGCCGTGGGTTTTGCAGTGGGGCTGACTCCAGCTCTGCTATCCCAGGGGTTTGTGCCAGGGCTGGCAGCACCCAGGGACAGTGGAGGTGTCCCTGCCATGGCACGGCTGGCACTGGGTGGGATCTGGGGTCCCTTCCCACCCAAACCATTCCATGGTGCCACCTTCCAGGTCCTCGTAGCATTGCTCCACTTTTACAGGGGGAGAAATGCACTCAGGAGGGGATTTTGGGAAGGAATTCCTCCCTGTGGGTTGCTCAGAGCCTGGCACAGGTGCCCAGAGCATCCCTGGCAGTGTCCCTGGAGCACTGGGACAGGGGAGGGGTCCCTGCCCTGGCAGGGGCGGCACTGGGGGCTTTGGGGTCCCCCCCATCCCAAAAGGTTCTGCAGTTCAGGATCCCAAGCAGAGCATGCCCACCCAGCTCTGCCTTCCAGCAGCTTTGGTTTCTTTCTCGATTTTCAGGGGTTTTTGGGCGTGAGGAAGCTGCTCTGGGAGGAGGAGGGCGTGTGTGGAAAAGCAGAGCTCAGCTCAGGAAGGGCCGGGCAGGATCCTGGAGCGGGGCCACAGGGCTGGGCAAAGTGTCCCCAAGGGCTCGGGGCTGTCCCCTGGCACCTCAGGGCTGGCCCTGCCACTGTCGGGGGTTGCTCAGCATTTATTAATTGGGAGTGATCTCTCTTATTAAGAGAGAATGACACTCTGGCCCTCACAAACTGCTGCATCATAAACACGCCAGGTACAACTTGGTTGCAATTCATGTTAAAAATAGAATTAATTTCAAATTAAAATTAAGGTATTTAAAGTAGAATGAAAACGCTAAAAGGAAAATAATAGAATTTAAAATGTTAAAAGGAATAAAATGGAAATGAATAAAATGGAAATGAATAAAATGGAAATGAATAAAATGGAAATGAATAAAATGGAAATAATAAAATGAAAATACTCAAGTATATTAAAATTAATAGAATGAAAAAAGAAAATAATAGAATGAAAATAATAATAATAAAGTTAAAATTAATCTAATTAAAATTAAAATATAATAATTCAAATTTATAATTAAAATAAATAGTTGAAATTACAATTAAAATAGCTTAAAATTAAAAATATTTATAAATTTTAAAAAATATTTAAAAAAAAATGGATTGCCATCATCCCACCCAGGCTCCCCAGGGTTAAAAACAGATCAGTGGGATTTGGGAAGGTGCCCAGGAAGGAGCAGAATGGCTTTGGAAGGAAGATGGCATGGGATTGGCACCTGTTGATGCAGACCCTGCGGCCGCTCTGTGCTCGGCCTGGGGATGGGAACAGAACGAGCCCTGCCAAGAGCGGCCTGGGCGCTCCCTCCTGGAGGTGTGCAAAGAGAGAAGTTCGTGGTGGTTATAAAGAGTTGTCACCCTTTGTTCTGTGGGCAGGCATTTGTCTCATCCTCACCAGAAACAAAAAATAATTGGGAACTTGTCTCCTTTCCAGGCCTGAAAAGCAGCTGTGGGAATGAGATTTGATTTAGCAGATCCCCGTTCGTTCCCTGTTTAAGGAGCTGACCTGGTGACTTTAGTGCAGAATAATTTGGTTTTCCCCCATCCTTGTCAGTGCCCGGCAGATTCTGGCCGCAGCTCCTCGTGCCCCTGGCGCCGGTGGGCACGGCTGAGGGCAGGACTTTGGGATCTGAGTGCGGATTTGCAGGGAGAGCAGATCATTGCCCAATATTTGACAGGAAGCTGAGGGAGGATCCCCACAGCTTTACAGTCAGAGTGAGGAATTTTTGCTGTGTAATCCACAAAGGAGCAGCAAGAACTGAGTAACAAAACCAGCAGAGATTGAGCACTGGGGAGCAGAAATTCCTCAGTTTCAGCCCAAAACTGAGATTGCCAGGGAGGGCTCTGGGTTCCCTCCGTGCCAGCAGTGCTGTAATGGAACAAAGCTGCTCAGAACTCCAGAGTTTTCCACGGCTGAATTCAAACTGGTTGGATATTTTTATATTTATTTTCTCCCCAGAGCTGTTATTTTTTTTTCTTTTTAAACATTTCCAGTGGAACTTTAGCACCAAGGTGCGCGCGTGTCCAGATGGACGCCTTGGCTCAGCTGGAGTTTCACAAAAATGTCAGTTTTTTGAAGGGGTTGGGTTTCATCCTCGGGGCGTGTGAAGGAGTTTGGAGCTTCCTGTGAATCCTCTCCCAGCTGTGAAACCGTGCTGGAACCAGGAATTTGCCTGGAATCCCCTCAGATCCAAAGGAGTTTCTGGGATTCCTGCAGGGCTGGCAGCGTCCCTGGGAGGCCCAGCGGCTCTGGGGGTGTTTGTGCGGCAGGGAGATTTGGGCTGGGCTCACACCGAGGAGGTTTTTGAGGGCAGAATTCGTTCTTTTGGGTTTTTCCTCCTCTGTGTGGTGGGGATGGGCCTGGATGTTACAGCAGAGATTTGGGTGGTGGTTAAAATAGAACGAACAAACAAAACCCCAAAAAACCAAAAGAAACCAATCGAAAAACCTGAAACCCAAACCAAATCAGCCAAAAAGAAACCCCCAAAACCAAACCAACCAAAAAAACCCAAACCAACCAAAAAAAAACCCCAAACCAAACCGACCAAAAACCCAAACCAACCAAAAAAAAAAACCCCAAACCGACCAAAAAAACCCAAACCAACCAAAAAAAAAAAACCCCAAACCGACCAAAAAACCCAAACCAACCAAAAAAAACCCCAAAACCAAACCAACCAAAAACCCAAACCAACCAAAAAAAACCCCAAAACCAAACCGACCAAAAACCCAAACCAACCAAAAAAAACCCCCAAACTGACCAAAAAAACCCAAACCAACCAAAAAAAAACCCCAAAACCAAACCGACCAAAAAACCCAAACCAACCAAAACAAAAACCCCAATCCGACCAAAAAACCAAATCAACCAAAAAAAAAACCCCCAAACCGACCAAAAAACCAAACCAACCAAAAAAAAAAACCCCAATCTGACCAAAAAACCAAATCAACCAAAAAAAAAAACCCCAAACCAAACCAACCAAAAACCCAAACCAACCAAAAAAAAACCCCAAACCAAACCGACCAAAAACCCAAACCAACCAAAAAATCAAACCCAAACCTTAATTACCTGTGACTTCTCCACAGCACAGAAGGGATCCTTGAAAAAATTGCATTTTGAAAAAATTGCGTTTTGGAAAATTGCATTTTGGAAAATTGCATTTTGGCAAATTTCCATGGTTTGCTCTGAGCTTTGTCCTGCTTGGGGTCCAGGCCCTGTTGGGAAGCAGCTCTGCGGGCTCAGCAGGGTTTGGGATTGTCCATGGCTGGATCCCTTTGCAGGAAATGTGATTTATTCCAAATGCTGCTGGAGCATTTGAGGTGCTCCCACTTCAGCCTCTCAGACCTGCAGCAGCCCCTCTCTATTCTGTGTATTTGTTCTGATTGAAGTGGTAACACGTCTCACTCCTGGCTGCTTCCTCCCTTTATTTTCATTTGCTCATTTCTTATTTTCCTTTTCTCCATGACAAAAAAAATTTAAAAATTAAAAAAAAAAAAAATCCCTTTTTCTTCCTCCAGCTGCAGCAGCAGCTTTTCCTTTCCCAGCCCGGGCTGTGCTGTAATGTGCAAGTGATTAACTTGCAACCTTGCGGTGCCAAGGAGCTGGGCTGGTCCCTCCAGGAGCTTTTGTTCTCCAGCCCAGGAACGGAGCCAGGCTCTGCTGCGCTCACGGATTGGGAGCTGCAGCTCCCTTCCACCCCAGCAAAGAGCATTGTCCACTGTTTGCCACGCTCCTGCTGCTCTGGATTAGATTATTGGCGTTGAATGAGCAGTTTAAACAGGAAAAAAAAAAAAGGCAAACCAAACAACCCTAAAACAAAACAAATAACCAAACAAAATAAAACACCCCAAAAACCAGCCAACCAAACAAAAAAACAACAGAAAAAAATAAAACCAGAAAAACCCCAAAATATGCCACAAAAAACAACAACAACCAAAAAATCCCCACAAAACTCAAAAAGGAAACAAGCAAAAAAAAAAAAAAAAGAGAAAATGTAATCTGGAATCTTTGGTTCGTGTCCTGTTGCTTTGGGGTTTGGTTTGGAAGGAGCTGCCTGGAGATTTAGCAAACCCTGAAGGTTTCAGTGTTTCATCTTCCAGCCTTGGTGGTGCTCACCTCTGGGTTTTTGGGACAAGTTAAAACTTCCAGAGCAGCAGAAATCCCCCAAATTCAACCCCAAATTGAGAACTCCACTTGGGAGAGGAGGGGGCAGCTCGATGTCCACTGTCAGCCTTTGGCAGAAGCTCCACCTGAGGAATTCCTGTGTGTTCCCGAGTCCCAGGAGCCTGCAGGATCAGATCCTTGCCTTTAGAAGCTGTAAAAAAACCCAAACATGTTTTTATATTGTGGCTTTGCTGTGGTGGTGTTTGAAAATCCACAGAAAATGCCCCAAAATGCAGGTGGGGAGCGTTGCTGCGTTCCTGGGCTGATCAGGGACCCTCTGGGCTCCAGCAGCAGGATTCCTCAATTGATCAACTCCTGGTGATTTATTTATTGACAAATCAGTGATTTATTTATTGACAAATCCCAGCAGATGTGCAGCCCCTCTGTGGCCAGGGCCGCCCTCACTGCCCTGATGGGCTCTGGAAATAACCAGGATCAAAGCCAGCACCCAGCTCCTCTCTGCTGGAGCCCAGCCCCATCCAGCAGGGTTGTTCTCCTTCCAGTCTCCCTCTCCTGCCTCGTTTCCTCCTCCCTGGGCCATTTTCTGCCTCAGTATCCCCAGTTTGAGGAAGAAAACCCAAACTTTATTTTTGGTTTCCTGATATTTGCTGGCAGTTGGGCGTCCTTGGGTGGATTCTTCTTCAATGCTCGACTCAGGTGATTTGTAAAATCTTGGAACTCCTCAGCATGGATCAGGAGAGCCTAAAATTGATCCTGTAAAGGGGTTTATTTTTGTAATTTATTCCAGCCTCGTGTTTGTTTTTTGCTGGTTTTTTGGAGCCTCTCAGTGTTCTCTGCGCCCCAGCACGGTGGTAACTCAGGTTAAGCCCTGAGCAGAGCTCTGTGAAACCTGTACTTAAACCTAACCCATTCCTGCAGCTCCTGCAGTGAGCAGAGGTTGGAATTAAGGCTGAGATCACAGTGCTGCAGCATAAACAGCCCCGGAAATTTCACCAGGATCAAACAAGCACGGTTCCAGGTCCCTTTGGCGCTGCAGCCTCCTGCAGGGCGCCGGGGCTGAAACCCAACGCTGGGAGCGACACCTGAGCAGCAAAACGAGTCCTTTTGTGGCTAAAATTGTCATTTCAGGCCGGCTTTTGTCACCCGATCATGGGGCTTTGTTTGAGGGTTTTGTTTGGGGATGAGAAGTGCCTGGCTGGGTCCGGGCTTGCCGACTTTGGCAGCTGGAGACGCTGGTTTGGAGCAGGTTGAAAGTTCCTAAATGAGGATAATTTCTTACAGGTTGCAGCAGTGGCTGAGCACGGAGGGAGCAGCACCTGCAGAGTGAGGTTCTGTGGGGCTGTTCCAGGTTTTTTTAGCTGAAGGAGGACAGATCCACATCCCCTTGGAGGGTGTGATGAGTTAGGAAGGGAGGAGCAGCTCCAGGTGCTCCAGGACTGGTTCATCTCCCTGCAGATCCCCAGCCTGGCCTCACGGTTGGGATTTTTGCATCCACAAATAGTTCCTGTGCTGTGTAAATGCCAAATTTCCTCTTTTTTGGGTGCCTTTGGGACCCTCTGCCTGAGCAGGGCGGGAACCCCAAAGCAGGGCCCTGCTTCTGAAGGCATTTCTGAAATAAAATCAACATTTATTTTGTGGTTGAGTCCAAGCAAACCCCCCCTCCCCATTGCTGTGGAGATTAATGGGATTTTCATAGTGAGAGCCACAAATTAGGTCAATAAATCCTAAGCATCCTGTTTGGGATAATTAATGGGAATCCTGCTGCCCTGATGGGAGCATTTAACAGCAAGGGGGGGATTTGGGGCTGTATTTCACCATTCCTGGGATACAGATCCCGTTTTTCCCGCAGGTTTGGGGTTTTTCAGCCCAACTTCCACTCCTGGAATCCCCATCACGAGGTTGTTCCTGTAGTTCCTCACACAGAATGGCTCAGAGTTCATTCTGAGCTGTCGAGCTCAGCTGCTTGGGGTGGATTTGCAGAGTTCTGAGCCCAAAGCCCTTCCCAGGGTGGTTCTGACCCTGGTGCTGCTCTCCCCTTTGCAGAGGTTCACGCCACGGGGTTCAACTACCAAAACGAGGATGAGAAGGTCACGCTGTCCTTCCCCAGCACCCTGCAGAAAGGTAGGAGCCCTGGCTGCCCGCGGCGGCTTTGGAGCAGCTCCTTCCCCACCCTGCCCCGAGCCCCTGCAACTGCGGATTTGGGCTGATTTCTGCCCAAATCCACGACTGATTGGCCACAGTTCCTTAAATCCCAGACTCTGCAGACTTTGCTCCCAGTTTCACTGGAAGATGGAACTTTTGAGGTCCCTCTTGGTCGCTGCTCTGTTCAAAAAGATCCAAGAATCCTGTGGGGAACTGTGGGTTTATTTAGTCAGGGAGCAGCCCCAGAGCAAAGCCGGTGTCGTGGCACCTGCCCAGGTCTGTGTGCTTGTGTTGCAGGGACAGGGACGCTCAAGATAGACTTTGTAGGGGAGCTGAATGACAAAATGAAAGGGTTCTACCGGAGCAAGTACAGCACACCCAGCGGGGACACGCGCTACGCCGCCGTCACCCAGTTCGAGGTAAGCCTCTGATCATTTTCATTTATTTTTATTTTATTTTTATTTTATTTTTATTTTATTTTAATTTATTTTTTATTTTAATTTTATTTTTATTTTTATTTTATTTTATTTTTATTTTATTTTTATTTTATTTTTTATTTTTATTTAATTTTAATTTTTATTTTCATGTTCACTTTCATTTTTATTTTCATTTTTATTTTCATTTTTATTTTCTTTTCATTTTTATTTTCATGTTCACTTTCATTTTTATTTTCGTTTGTATTTTCATTTTCTTTTTTATTTTCATTTTTATTTTATTTCAAAATTTTAATTAAAATTTATTTTAATTTTTATTTTTAAATTTAAATTAATTTAAAATTATTTTTTATTTTAGTTTTAATTTATTTTTAAGTTTAATTTTATTTTATTTTCATTTTCATTTCTAACCAGGATTTATACTTACAACAGGCAAAGATGCATTTTCTTATCTTCTCCCATCCCTTCTGGATGAATATCAAAAATTCACATTATTTTTCATCCTTGTCCCTCCTTACAAAGAGCTCAGGGCTGGGCTGGTGCTGCCCCGGGCACTCCCCCAGCACAAACAGAGCATTTTTGGGGCTCTTTTGGACAAATTTGGGGTGGTTTGTGCACATCTGGGTGCCCTCAGTGCTTCCCCTCCTGCTGTGCCTCTGCTCAATTTGGGTCATTTTTTTACTTAAAATCAGGAGTGAAAGAAGAATAAAAACCTGATTCAGAGGTCAGGAGTGCAGTGGGGAGAGCAAACCATGATTCTCCCTTTTTTTGCTGGAAATCAATTGAATTTCTGTGGTTTTTACCACAATCTGCTGGGATTTATTTCTTTAATTCTCTTTATTCCAGGCCACTGATGCTCGCAGGGCTTTTCCTTGCTGGGATGAGCCTGCAATCAAAGCAACCTTTGATATTTCTTTGGTGGTTCCCAAAGACAGAGTAGCTTTGTCAAATATGGTAAGTTTCTAAATATTTTAATTAAATACGCCCTTGATAATTAAAATTTTGCCTTGATAACAGCTGGGAATAAAATCGGCAATAAATGGAGAGAGAAACACAAAATCTGATGTCAGGACAAACCTGGTAGTTTTAAAAAATAAATTAAAATTAATTTTATATGCTGCTTGATTAAGAGGGACTGGGAAAAAATCCTTTGTGAGTTTTCCTGTCTGGGTTTCTGTCCAGACCTGGAACAAAATGTGGAAACAGAGGAAACACAAACAAACAAAAATCAGCATTTTTTATTTGCTGCCTGCACGTGTTTATAGGTGATGTTGCTGGAGAATAGGTTTTAAAATATGCTTTATTTTAATATGCTTTATTTTTATTATTATAAATAAATAATAAATAAATTTATTTATCAATAAATAAAGCCTAGCCTGGCCCTGCCACAAGATTTTTGTGTCTGGATTTAGGGGGGTGCCTTGCTGGGATGGCATTGATGCTTTTTAGTTCCTAATGGGATATAACTGAAATATAAACAAAAATTTATTATCATATCAATAATATGCTAATATTATCAATATAAATATAATATTAAAATTATATATAATATATATTATATATTATATGTATTGTACATAATAATTATAATTATATGCAATAGTGTAATATTTATAATTACACTATAATTACATCATAATTCATATTATTTATTAATGTTTTATTGTAATAAAATCACACCTCCAGCTGGGATGGGGCGCTTCAGCCACGAGAGAACTCCTTGAAAACCCCAAATCCCTTGAATTTGGTGGTTTTTGTGGTTTTTTGTTTTGTTTTTAGTTTTTTTCCCTTGGCTTTTTCTTTCTTGTTTCCTTGCTTTTTGTGGGTTTCCCTTTTGGGATTTCAGTGCTGAAAACCTGGAATCTTTTGCTAAAAACCTGGGCTTTCTCTGCTAATTAGACCTGACCTTCCTCTTCCTAACGCAAAGAGCTGCTGGAATCCAAATATCCCACAGCTTGTGAGGTTCCTTGCATTGTAAAGAAACAGCATTTGGGTAAAAAAATTCCCCTTTTGGAGCCCCAAAGCTGCGCTGCTCTGGATTTGGGGTTGAGAGATTTTTCTCAATTTTTCAAACTGAGATTTGAAGTTCTCCTGGAGTTTCGATTCAAAGTTTTGATTTGAAATTGAAATTTCAGTTTGAAATTGAAGTTTCAGTTTGAAATTGAAGAAATGTGTGAGGAGGCAGCACAAAGAAATCCCGTTTAAAAATTTTCCATTTTCGGGGGTTTTTCCTCTCATTTTCAAGTCTCTCTTTCTGAACCTCTTTGCGCCGTAAAAAGCCCCAGCGCCGCTGGGGTAAAGCGTTGTGCGGTTTCGGAGCCGCAGGCCCCATTTCCGTGCGCGCCAACCCCCGAACTCCCTGTGCTGCCCCAGAACGTGGTGGAGCGGCGGCCGTACCCCGACGACGAGAGCCTGGTGGAGGTGAAGTTCGCGCGCTCCCCGGTCATGTCCACGTACCTGGTGGCCTTCGTGGTGGGCGAGTACGACTTCGTGGAGGCGCGCTCGCAGGACGGCGTGCTGGTGCGCGTCTACACGCCCGTGGGCAAGGCCGAGCAGGGCAAGTTCGCCCTGGAGGTAAATCTGAGACATCTTTGGGATCTGGTCACCCACTGAAATCAGCCATTTTGGGGTCTTTGGTGGGTTGTAGATGCACACACTGTGCTGGTGCGCGTCTACACGCCCGTGGGCAAGGCCGAGCAGGGCAAGTTCGCCCTGGAGGTAAATCCCAGACATCTTTGGGGTTTGGGGTTTGGTCACCCACTGAAATCAGCCATTTTGGGGTTTTTTTGGGGGTTTTTGGTGGGTTGTAGATGCACACACCGTGCTGGTGCGCGTCTACACGCCCGTGGGCAAGGCCGAGCAGGGCAAGTTCGCCCTGGAGGTAAATCCCAGATGGGTTTGGGATCTGGTCACCCACTGAAATCAGCCATTTTGGGGTTTTTTTGGGGTTTTTGGTGGGTTGTAGATGCACACACCGTGCTGGTGCGCGTCTACACGCCCGTGGGCAAGGCCGAGCAGGGCAAGTTCGCCCTGGAGGTAAATCTGAGATGGGTTTGGGGGGTTTGGGATCTGGTCACCCACTGAAATCAGCCATTTTGGGGTCTTTTCATGGGTTTTTGGTGGGTTGTAGATGCACACACCGTGCTGGTGCACCCGTGGGCAAGGCCGAGCAGGGCAAGTTCGCCCTGGAGGTAAATCTGAGACATCTTTGGGATCTGGTCACCCACTGAAATCAGTCATTTTGGGTTTTTTGGGGGGTTTTTGGTGGGTTGTAGATGCACACACTGTGCTGGTGCGCGTCTACACGCCCGTGGGCAAGGCCGAGCAGGGCAAGTTCGCCCTGGAGGTAAATCCCAGACATCTTTGGGTTTGGGGTTTGGTCACCCACTGAAATCAGCCATTTTGGGGTTTTTTTGGGGTTTTTGGTGGGTTGTAGATGCACACACCGTGCTGGTGCACCCGTGGGCAAGGCCGAGCAGGGCAAGTTCGCCCTGGAGGTAAATCCCAGACGGGTTTGGGGGGTTTGGGGTTTGGTCACCCACTGAAATCAGCCATTTTGGGGTCTTTTCATGGGTTTTTGGTGGGTTGTAGATGCACACACCGTGCTGGTGCGCGTCTACACGCCCGTGGGCAAGGCCGAGCAGGGCAAGTTCGCCCTGGAGGTAAAGGTTTGGGGTTTGGGGGGTTTGGGGTTTGGTCACTCACTGAAATCAGCGAGTTTTGGGGTTTTTTCATGGGTTTTTTCATGGTTTTTGGTGGGTTGTGGTCACATGCGGAGTCTTGGTTCGCACCTGCACGCCCGTGGGAGAGAAAGGGAGAGCAGGGAAAGTTGGCCCTGGAGGTGAATCTGAGACGGGTTTGGGGTCTGGTCACTCATGTAAATCTCAGAGTTTTGGGGTTTTTTATGCATTTTTGGGGTTTTTTGTGGGTTGCACATTGTGTCCTGGCCCGGGTCTGCATGCCCGTGGGCAAGGCCGAGCGGGGCCAGTTCCCCCTGAGGGTAAACCTGAGACAGCTCTGGGGTCTGGTCACTCACTGAAATCAGCAAGTTTTGGCTTTTTTCTTGGTTTTTTGTTGGTTGTATTCCTGGTTCTTGGGGCTTTTTTGCCCAGAAGGGCAAGTTCGCCCTGGAGGTAAATCCGAGTCGGGTTTGGGGGTTTGGGGTCTGGTCATTCACTGAAATCTGGAAGTTTTGGGGTTTCTTTTCCTAGTTTCAGTCATAATTCCTTAGTTTCATTTGTAATTTCCTAATTTCAACCATAATTTCTTAGTTTCAGTCATAATTCCCTAGTTCCAGTCACAATTTCCCAAGTGTTGCCCGGTTTCAGGTTAACAGAACATTTCTCCTCTCGTTTCTTACAGGTTGCTGCTAAAACTCTGCCTTTTTATAAGGACTACTTCAATGTTCCTTACCCTCTTCCTAAAATTGATCTCATAGCTATTGCAGACTTTGCTGCTGGTAAAGTAACTCACTTTATTGCTGAAATTGTATTTATTTGATTTTTTTTTATTAAAAAACCTTTAGGAAGAGGTGTGGATCAATATCAATAAACCTTTGTATTTATTTTATAAAGGTGCCATGGAGAACTGGGGCCTTGTTACTTATAGGTATGATGTTAAAATACTGTCTTTCCCCCTCTCTGTTCATTAATTCTTGGAGTTAATTGGATTCGTTTGAGGCAGCTCTAATTGCTGGGTGTCATCCCAAATCAGACAGAATCAATCCTTTCAATTTTTAGTTTGGTTTGGACGATTTACGGTGGTGTTACAGCTTAGGAAGGCAAAAATCAGCCACTGGCTGAGGGTTTGAAATTGAAAAAACCTTCTTGGCCCCTTTTTTCTCCCATAAAATCTCCTGACACAGCTGGGAGAGTTTATTTTACCTCGTAGGTAAATTTGGCAGCCACAGAGTAAAGGTGTGGAAGTGGGAAAATCAAAAATATTAACTCGCCTTCCTTTGCAGTTTGATTTTTTTTTTTCCTTCTTCTGATCAAGCTTTTGCACTTTTGCTTGATATTAATTCGTTTTCTGTGCTGGTGGTCAGGAGGATTTCCCTGAATTTTGAACAACTTGTAAGCTTTGGACTTTAAACCCTGAAATAATTTGGGATTTCTTCTGCTCAGCTTTGAATTTGGCTTTAAAAAAAAACCAAAACAAATTTGAGCCCAGGTTTTAAACTTTTCCCTGCTTATTGCGGTTCTGATGAAATCCGATATTTTATTCCTTGTGGGGAAAACAATTTAAATGTATTTATCCTGGATGAGGAGAATTTTTGGGATGGAGCTGTGAATTTTTGCCCCTTTGTGCTGAGTTTGCTCTGCCCCATTTGGGGACCTGCAGGCCCCATCCTTGGGGAGGTTCTTCCCTGGAATTTCAGCATTCCAGAGGTCCCTGAGCAGGGCTGGAGGTGCCACAGAGGGGAAATTGCTGTTGGCACCTCCTGGAAGAGCCAGGATTCCTTTGGGAGCACTGAGGGGAGCAGGATCTGAGCACAGAGGGAGCTGAGCTTCCAAAAATTACCTAGGGGAGCATTTTGAGAAATAAAAACTACATTTCCCTCCTTCTGCCTGGGGTTTTTTTTTCCTTCCACTTCTTGCACGCCCTAAAATAATTCCTGCTCCAAAGCATTGCAGCAGCTGTGGAACTCACCCTGACAATTCCGTGGCTACACTGAGAGAAATTTCGGGTCGGTTTTTTGGGGGGTTTTCTCCTCTCTTAGGTAATTTCACCTCCTTTGGGTTGTGGTATTTTCTCCTCCTGGGGCCGTCCCCGCCGTGCTGAGCTCTGATTTCTCTCCTCCACCACAGGGAGACTGCTTTGCTCATCGACCCCAAGAATTCCTGCTCCTCGTCCCGCCAGTGGGTGGCTCTGGTGGTGGGGCACGAGCTGGCTCACCAGTGGTTTGGAAACCTCGTCACCATGGTACCTCAGCCCCCAGAATCCCACTTTTTGTTCCACTCCGCCTCCTATCCTGCCCAAAATCAGGGTTTGCATGCCCCTAAACAGCAGCACGTCGTGTTAAAATAGTTAATTTAATATTGGAATGGAGGTATATGGTAGTTGACCCTTCAAAATCTCATTTTTATTTAAATAATCTGCTTCCTATCCTGTCCAGAATCTGAGTTTAGATGCTGTTAAGCAGCAGCATGCTGTGATAACATAGTTAATTTAATATTTAAATGGTGGTTTATGGTACCTCCAAAATCCCCTTATTTAATTTAAATTTGCTTCGTATCCTGCCCAAAATCTGTGTTTGGGTGCCCCTCCATAGCAGCACACTGTGACAACAAAATTTAATATTTAAATGGTGGTTTATGGTACCTCCAAAATCCCCTTATTTAATTTAAATTTCCTTCGTATCCCGCCCAGAACATGTGTTTGTGTGCCCCTAAACAGCAGCACGCCGTGTTAAAATAACTAATTCAGTGCTCCCAGTGGATTTTGCCCTTTATCCATGGTTTCTGTGCCCCTGCAGGAGTGGTGGACCCACCTGTGGCTGAACGAGGGCTTTGCCTCGTGGATCGAGTACCTGTGCGTGGATCACTGCTTCCCCGAGTACGACATCTGGACCCAGTTCGTGTCTGCTGACTACACCCGGGCCCAGGAGCTCGATGCCTTAGACAACAGCCACCCCATCGAGGTCAGCCCTCATTTCCCGGCCTTTTCCCCCCCTTTTTCCCTGTGATTAAAAAGGGAATTTCGTGGTGGCCGCCGAGCCGAGCGGAATCCGCAGCTGGGGCTGCGCTCTGTGGGTTCTGCTCTCCCTCTGCCCCAAAAAGCTCCCTTGGAATTGCTAGGAATTCTAAATCTTAAAGATCTAATTCCTAGAGACCTAATTCCTGTGGATTCTAATGTTTTACAAAATATTTGGTGAAATAAATTTTGGGCATTAACCTTGTCCAGCAGGGCGTTTTAGAGCGATTTACTCCCTGAGCGTGCCTTGCCCGCTATTCCTGGATTTAATAATCCTAATCTTAATTTAACAAAAGATTTGCTGCTTTTGGGAAGCCAAGGATTGAAGGAAGATCCCCAAATTTATCTGATCCAGCACCAAAACATAACTTAAACCATGTTTAACTTGCAAACCAGCCCTGACCCAGCCATATCTGGGGCATTTTCATTGTCTGGGGGCAGAGTTTGCTCTCAGGCAAATCCAGCAGTGGGAGAGGAAAGAATCCCTCAGATTTTCGCCCCTAAAACTGATTTTCCCTCACTTTTTCACCTCTAAAACCGACATTTTCCCTCAGATTTTCAACTCTAAAACTTTGCCACGAGCAAAATGCAATTTTTTGGCAGCCCAGATCCTTCTCACTGTGGGTTGTGGTGCTTCCCACAGGTCAGTGTGGGCCATCCCTCCGAGGTGGATGAAATATTTGATGCCATTTCCTACAGCAAGGGAGCCTCTGTGATCCGGATGCTGCACGACTACATTGGGGATGAGGTACAGGGATGGGAACTGGAGATTTTTCAGGGCATTTTTAACAGCTAAAATTACCGGGGTTTAAAAAAAATGACGTTGTTCTGTGTTTTGAAAATTTCTCCACTTCAAGCTCTGTTTGAACTTATCTGGGAAAAAATAACGATGGGAAATACAGAAGGAATTGGTGATATTAAAGATTCCTTGCCTGATTCTTGGGGATAAATGCAGAGTGGGAGGATGGGAAATCCCTGTGACATCTGCACTTGTGCATTCCCAGGATTTCCGGAAAGGAATGAACCTGTACCTGACCAAGTTCCAGCAGAGGAATGCTGCCACAGGTAACTGGGTCACTGGGATGGGCACAAAAGTTATTTTTGGACTCAAAACTGCTGGTTTTGCACCTGAAATAATTGAAATTCCTGGAAACTCCTGGCTTGCTCCCAGCTTCATGCCCTGCGTGCCTGGGGAGTTTCTGTCCCTGGAGTGTGTGGCTGAGGTGATCTCCAACATTTGTAAGATCTTTTTCAGTTATGACTGAAAAATATCTTACAAATATTCTTTGGTTTGCCGAGAGAGCCTTCTGCAGTATTGATCTTGTGATTAAACAGGTCAAAGTCTGATATTTTTGCTTTTAAACCTTCTATTTTTGTGGATCAGGCACAAATGTGGGAGTGGGGACATCAAAGCTCCATCAGCCAAATCCAATCTGTGGTGTTTGGTCAGCGATTTTTGACATAATACATAAAAAACCTAAAGGGAAATGTTGTTCTCTTTTAATATTTAATGTTAATTTTTGTATCACAACGTGTATTGATTGGGTTTTTTTAGCAGTAAAGAAGCTGCTTTTCCCCTCTCTCCTTCCTGAGGAGGTTTAAACTATTTCCATTTTTTTTTTTTGCCTGTCGTCTGTTAAATTTCAACAAAACACAAAAGTGGAAAAGGTGAAGTAAGAACCCAACTTTCCCTATGCTAACCCTAATAAAACCTAATTCAAATCCTTTTCTCCTGCAGAGGATCTCTGGGAAAGCCTGGAAAAAGCCAGTGGCAAACCCATTGCTGCTGTGATGAACACGTGGACCAAACAAATGGGATTTCCACTCATTTACGTGGAGGCTGAACAGGTGAGAATGGAATCGTGCTTTAATTTTGGATCAGATTTAACAATATTCCCTGATTTTGGGCATTCCCTTGGTCAGGGGTGGTGAAAATGGAATCGTGCCTTAATTTTGGATCAGATTTAACAATATTCCCTGATTTTGGGCATTCCCTTGGATCAGGGGTGGTGAAAATGGAATTGTGCCTTAATTTTGGATCACATTTAGCAATATTCCCTGATTTAGAGCACTTCCTTGGATTAGGGGTGGTAAAAATTGAATTTGTGCCTTAATTTCAGATCAGATTTTACCATATTCCCAGATTCTGGGCACTCCCTCGGGTCAGGGGCGGCTCCACGTGGGCTCAGCTCTGGTTCTGACGGGCGGGAGGTGCCGAATCCCTGCGGATTCATCCCAAAACTCCCTGGATCCCTGGGGTTTGCTGCCTTTGGGGGGAACCGTTTGTGCAGGGAGGGAATAATTCCCCTGCAGTTCTGCTCCTTGCCCAGGCTGGCAGGGCGAGGGAGGATCCGGGGCCGGGGCTGCCCTCAGGCCGCGGATCCAGGCCGCGCCTGCTCGAGCCTTTTCTGGTGGGAAAAACCAAATTATTCCGTGAAGCAGAGGGCAGTGACACACAGGGACTGAAATGAAACGTGCTAATCGCCCCCTTTTCTCATTTTCTTGCCTTTTTTTCTTTTTTGATTTTTTTTTTCCCCTCAGCAAGAAGATGACAAAGTGTTGAAGTTGGTCCAGAAGAAATTCTGTGCCAGTGGACCATATACTGGTAAGAGGAGGGCTGGGAGCAGGAATGGGTGGGCATAAAACCACAAAATATCCCAGTTTTGAAGGGATATTGTTGGTTTTTCGTTGTTTTTCATCCAAAATCAGCAATTTTGGGAGCTGAAACAGCCCCAGGCCTGTGCTCTGCCTGGATCCAGGTGGGGAAATCTGAGGAAATCCAAGTTTGGGCCTTTCCCACTTGTGGTTTCCATATATCCTGGCATGGAGAGCAGAATTCCTTGTCTCAAAATTCCTTCAAAAATGTCAGTTTTAGGGCCGGGGCCCTCTGAGGGGCTGTGGAGCAGCTGGTTTGTGGTGGTGCTGAAATAAATGAAATAAAAACACCTCAGGTGGGCACAACCACTGATTTCAGCGCTGATTCCACTCCCCTTCCGTGCTTATCCAAATTAAAATATTTGGCTTGAAAGTCGATTTAAAGATTTTGGGGCTTTTAGCTCTAAAACTGTAACTTACCTCATATTTTCAACTCTAAAACTGACATTTTACTCCAGATTAAAACTGTCATTGTCCCTCAGATTTTTAAAAACGGACGTTTCAGATTTGGACCTTATTTTTCCAATTTCACGTTCAGTGCTGAGCCTGGGCTGGTTTTGAGCTGTTTCTCAGTGTTTTGCACCCAATTTCCCCCTCGTTTTCCTCCGTTGCAGGGGAGGATTTCCCCATGTGGATGGTGCCCATCAGTATTTGCACGAGCGAGGACCCCAGCTGTGCCAAAATGCAGATTTTGATGGACAAACCCGAGCTCACCGTGGTGTTGAAGGACACCAAGCCAGAGCAGTGGGTCAAGGTGAGGCCTCAAATTTTCATTTTCCTCCTCCTTCTTTTATTTCCCTTCCGCCTTGGAATTTTGGTTTTCCTCTGGAAAACCTCCTTTTCTTCCCTGTCCTGCTGTGCAGTTTTGGTTCCCATTCCTCCCCTTTCTTTCCCATTTTCCGACAACATAACTGCAGTTTTTTGAGAATTCAAACCTGGAAAAAAAAGTGAAATTAAAGGCAGGATTTGAGTTGAGGTGTTGTGGCTTTTTTAGTCATTGTTATTATTATTATTGTAATTATTGTTATTATGGTTATGGTATTATTGTCTCATTACCATAATAATTATTATTATTACAATCATTATATACTTTATGCCATGTATTAAATATATTCTCTTACTATAATAAATTTATATTTAAATTCTTAACTATATATGTAAGTCTATGCATTATATTATTTTAATGAATACAAAATATATTTCTATATTTCTATTTAAATATTTCTATTTTAAAAATTATAATTTGTATATGCATATATATATATTAATGCATAATTTAATATATTGGTTTTCTGTATATAGTTTTCCTACATATGCTTTTCATATATAAAACACATATATGGACATAGGTATTTTAGATAAATATGAAGATGTATTTTAGATATATATGCATAAATACAAAGGCATATTTTAAATATATAACAATATAAAGATATTTTAGATAAATATATATGGATACAAAGATTTTTTAAATAAATGCCTATAAATAGAAAGTTTAGATAGATAAGTATAAATACAAATACATATTTTATATAGATATAAATTGATACAAAGACATTTTAGACACATACACACAACTATATATTAATATAAATCACACTTTATAAAATCACACGTAACAATAAATGACATTTTATTATACAGACATAAACCAAATTTTATTGAAATCTACACCAGCACAGACCCTACTTTAGCCACAAACAGCTATGAACTGTGTGATTGCTTGCTGCTGAGCCCCTGGGTGTTTGTGCTTTAGCTGAACCTGGGCACGGTGGGGTTCTACCGCACCCAGTACAGCCCGGCCATGCTCGAGAGCCTCATCCCAGCCATCAAGGACCTGTCCCTGCCCCCCGTGGACAGGCTGGGGCTGCAGAACGACCTCTTCTCCCTGGTGAGCCCTGGGACGGGGAAAAACAGCTGGGAACGGGGGGGAATCACCTGAGATTGGGGCAGAATCCTCTGGGAACGGGGGGGAATCACCTGAGATTGGGGCAGAATCCTCTGGGAACGGGGGGGAATCACCTGAGATTGGGGCAGAATCCTCTGGGAACGGGGGGGAATCATCTGGGAATGAGGGGGGAAATCCTCTGAGACTGGGGCAGAATCCCCTGGGAATGGGGAAGAATCATCTGGAAACGGCAGAAAAAATCATCAGGGAATGGGGCAAAGTCATCTGGGATTGGAGGAAAAACGTCTGGGATGGAGAAAATCTTTTGGGACCGGGGAAAAAATCCATTGGGACTGGGGCCAGATCCTCTGGGATTGGGGCAAAATCCTCTTGTATAGAGAAAATGCTTTGGGATTGAGAAAATCCTCAGGGAATGGAGCAAAATAAATTGATGAGCAAATAAAAAATCAGATTAATCCCTTTTTTTCCTTAATAATCAATAAAATAATGTGCTGAGCTAATAAAAATGGGATTAATCTCATTTTTTGTCTCCTCCCCAGGCCCGAGCTGGAATCATCAGCACCGTGGAGGTGCTGAAAGTGATGGAAGCGTTTGTGAACGAGCCCAACTACACCGTGTGGAGCGACCTGAGCTGCAACCTGGGCATCCTGGGCACGCTCCTGTCCCACACAGACTTCTACGAGGACATCCAGGTGTTCGTCAGAGACGTCTTCTCCCCCATCGGGGAGAGGCTGGGCTGGGACCCCAAACCTGGAGAGGGTAGGAGAGTCTGCTGGGGCTGCAACCTGCTGGGGCTGGGGGGATCAGTGAGGGGAAACTCGGCTGGGTGAAAATCATCTGGGTTTGGGGCAAAGGATGGGAAATCCAGCTTGGGATTGAGTAAAAATCATCAGGGTTTGGGAGGAAATGATGGGAAATCCAGGTTGGGATTGAGTAAAAATCATCAGGGTTTGGGGCAAAGGATGGGAAATCCAGGTTGGGATTGAGTAAAAATCATCAGGGGTTTGGGGCAAAGGATGGGAAATCCAGGTTGGGATTGAGTAAAAATCATCAGGGTTTGGGGCAAAGGATGGGAAATCCAGGTTGGGATTGAGTAAAAATCATCAGGGTTTGGGGCAAAGGATGGGAAATCCATCTTGGGATTGAGTAAAAATCATCAGGGTTTGGGGCAAAGGATGGGAAATCCAGCTTGGGATTGAGTAAAAATCATCAGGGGTTTGGGAGGAAATGATGGGAAATCCAGGTTGGGATTGAGTAAAAATCATCAGGGGTTTGGGAGGAAATGATGGGAAATTCAGTTTTGGGTTTGGGAATCTTGTGTATTAATGAATCATCAGGGATTTGGGGGAAAATTTCTGGGAAATTCAGTTATGGAGTTGGGAATCTTGTGTCAATAAATTATCAGGGATTTGGGGGAGAGAAGGGAGGAAAGTGAGGCTGAAAGAGGCATTGGACCACCCCTGGATTCTCTGCATGTCCTCAGGGATTGTCACACAGCTGCAATAAAGCTTCAATGCTGAGCTTTGTCTCCCAAATATTCCCATTTTTCTCTTCTTCCTCACTCCTAGACCCTCCCGAGGGGTCTGGTTTTGGGAAAATTAGGAAAAGCTCCAGATAATCCCATTTTTGTGTTCTTTCTCTCTCCTAGACCCTCCTGAGGGGTCTGGCCTTAGGAAAACTGGGAAAAGCTCCCAAACAATGCCATTTTCGTGTTCTCTGTCTCTCCTAGGGCACCTGGATGCCCTGCTGAGGGGGCTGGTTTTGGGCAAGCTGGGGAAAGCTCCCAAACAATGCCATTTTCGTGTTCTCTCTCTCTCCTAGGGCACCTGGATGCCCTGCTGAGGGGTCTGGCCTTAGGAAGACTGGGGAAAGCTCCCAAACAATGCCATTTTTGTGTTCTCTCTCTCCTAGGGCACCTGGATGCCCTGCTGAGGGGGCTGGCCTTAGGAAAACTGGGAAAGCTCCCAAACAATGCCATTTTCGTGTTCTCTCTCTCCTAGGGCACCTGGATGCCCTGCTGAGGGGGCTGGTTTTGGGCAAGCTGGGGAAAGCCGGGCACAAGGCGACGCTGGAGGAGGCGCGGCGCCGCTTCAAGGAGCACGTGGAGGGGAAGCACGTCCTGTCTGCTGACCTGAGGAGTCCTGTAGGTCCTGGGGGCCTTGGGGGTCCCCTCAGGCTGTCCCCTCCCCTGGCAGGTGGATTCCAGAGGGTGGGGAACGAGAGGGGAGCAGGCTGGGAGATGGGAGCGTCCCTCCTTGTGTCATCCTGGCCTTTCCGCTTTTGGAATTGCCAAAATTCTCCTGGAACGGAGGAAAACATCCAAGAGTTGAACTCCATCTCTCCAATGCAGAGTTGAAGCCCTGGTGCTTCCAGATGTGGGAATTCCAGCCCAATTCCATACAAATTGCTGCTTTTCCAAGAGTGTGATGGTTTTATTTCCGATTTTCTCCCAGGTCTATGTGACTGTGCTGAAGCACGGGGACAGCTCCACCCTGGACACCATGCTAAAGGTGGGTGCTCACTCTCCAAAACCCCACATTTCCCCCTAAAAATCCCTCTGGGCTGGGGTTTATCCACACCCAATTCCCTTGGGAATTTCTCCCTGTGCTGCTTGACCTTCATACAAACCGGTGGAAATCACTTTGTTCCTTGGAATTAACAGCGCCACCAGCCAGGCCAATTTGTCCCTGATTAGGTTTGCTGAGTAATTAGCAGCTCTGGCACCCACAGAGGGCTCATTAGGCGTGGGATTAATGATGAATGAATATTTGGATGTGTTTCCCTGCAGCTGCACAAGCAGGCTGACATGCAGGAGGAGAAGAACCGGATTGAGCGCGTCCTCGGGGCCATCTCCCAGCCAGAGCTGATCCAAAAAGTTCTCACCTTTGCACTTTCAGTGAGTTCCCTTCCCCTGGGCTGTTCCCTGGGGAGCGCCCTGGGCATGGCCTAAACCTGCAGGAGTCTCCTCCCGGGTCAGGCTTGCAGCTGGGCCTTCAGAGTTTTGGGGAAATTCCAAATTAAGAAAAATCTCAGCAAGCTGGGTCCAAATTAAGAAAAATCTGAGAGTTGGTTCAGAGTAACACAAATCTGAGAGCCTTGGTTCCAAATTAACAAAATTTTGAGAGAGCTGGATCCAGATTACAAAAATCTGAGAGAGTTGGTTCCAAATTAACAAAAAATCTGAGTAAGGTGGTTCCAAATTAAAAAAAAACCTCTGAATGAGCTGATTTCAAATTAAGAAAACTCTGATTGCTCTGTTTGGAGGCAGCTGCTGTGGGGATTCTGTGTGTTCAGAGCAGTTGATTCCCTGGTGCTGTGGGAATTAATCCCAATTTTCCTGGTGCTGCTCTGCTTCCAGCACCAATTCCCAGGAAGCCAGAATGCAGTGTGGCCTCTCAATTTACCAAAGAGCCAGAATAATCTCTCTACATCTTTCCTTTCTTCAGTTAAAATAAGATTTTTTTTTTTGGCGGGTGTAACCTGGGAATAACTCAGGGATTTGCTTCTCCTTCACTCTTTGAGTTGCACATTAAATTTTGGGGTAAAAAATTTGCCTAAATTGACAGATTGGCTGTAGAAATACCTAAAACCTCAAGCCAAGGTGCTGGAATTGTTGGGAAAATGTGGAATATTGAGAATATTTCCCTCCCCAGGAAGAGGTACGTCCCCAGGACACAGTGTCAGTGATTGGAGGAGTGGCTGGAGGCAGCAAACAGGGCAGGAAAGCTGCTTGGAAATTCGTAAGGGACAACTGGGAGGAGCTTTATAATCGATACCAAGGTGGATTCTTAATATCCAGATTAATAAAGGTACGTGGGGCCCTGAGGAAAAGCCCTTCCCTCCCATCTGCCACTGGAAATGGTGAATCTCACCTTTAATCTAATAATTAATTAATAATTTCTTGTTGGTTTTTTTCCCCTCCCTTCAGCTCACAGTGGATGGATTTGCAAATGATAAAATGGCTGCAGAAGTGAAGGTAAGAAACTTTAATTAAAGAATTGATTAATTAGTCACTGATAAACTTGGGGTGCTCTGGCTGGAAGAATCAAATCCTGGTGGATTTTGTTGTTCTGTGCCCAAACTGCCCCTCTTTAGGTTGGATAAAATATGATTGAAATGCCTTAAATCAGCATTTTGGAAGTAATCTGGAATTTCCACTGATTTTTTCTTCATTGACTTCAACTTTGATAAAATCCAGCAGAGTTTGGCAGCAGCTTTGAGCCTCCCCAAAAAAGAAAACTTTTAAATATTCAGAATTATCCCAACCTCCATCATTGGTAGAGCTCTGAGAGTGGGTGTGGATTTCATGATTTATTCTTTCCCCCCATTTTTCCAAGAACATCTTGGAAGAAGAAACTTTAAAATAGGGCTGTTAATCTGTTAATTAGCACTGTCCTATTAGGAAAACACTGAGGAGGAATTGTAATTCCAAAGATCAGCTGAGCCCTGAACTGGCTCTGTGCTTTTTATCATTTAGTGACTTTTCTTAGTAAAGATTTAATAGTAGAAAATACAGAGAAGTTTTGCACTAGAATTTATTTTATTTTATTTTATTTGTTTGCGAAACACTGAGCAGGAAACCCACCCCTAATTAACTCCCAGCTCATTTCCAAGAGAATTCCTGACCTTTGAGGGGGAATTTCCCACTTGTGAGCCCCAGTGTCACCTTGCAGGGTGTGAGGTGCTCTGCCAAGTGCTGGGGAAAGCTGCTTGGAGGGAGGCAGGGACAGCTTGGGCTCCCCGGCCCTGGAAAATGCAGAGTCACAGCAGCCCTGGGAGCTGCTCCTGCTGGGGGAAACCGGGACTGCCCTGGCCAGATGGGCCTGGGGGCCTGAACGGGGCCTGGGGGCCTGAACGGGGCCTGGGGGAACTGAACTGGGCCTGGGGGCCTGAACTAGGCCTGGGGGCACTGAACGGGGCCTGGGGGCACTGAACGGGGCCTGAACGGGGCCTGGGGGCACTGAACGGGGCCTGGGGGCACTGAACGGGGCCTGGGGGCCTGAACGGGGCCTGGGGGCCTGAACGGGGCCTGGGGGCCTGAACGGGGCCTGAGGGCCTGAACGGGGCCTGAGGGCACTGAACGGGGCCTGGGGGCACTGAACGGGGCCTGGGGGCCTGAACGGGGCCTGGGGGCACTGAACGGGGCCTGAGGGCACTGAACTGGGCCTGAGGGCACTGAACTGGGCCTGGGGGCACTGAACGGGGCCTGGGGGAACTGAACGGGGCCTGAACGGGGCCTGGGGGAACTGAATGGGGCCTGGGGGAACTGAACGGGGCCTGAGGGCACTGAATGGGGCCTGGGGGCCTGAACGGGGCCTGGGGGCCTGAACGGGGCCTGAGGGCACTGAATGGGGCCTGGGGGAACTGAACTGGGCCTGGGGGCACTGAATGGGGCCTGAGGGCACTGAACTGGCCAGAAAGGGCCTGGGGGCACTGTCCAGCCCCTGGGGGCACTGCCCTGGGCCTGGGGGCACTGTCCATCCAAACTGGAAACTCAGGATCACCCTGAAACCTTCCAGAGTGGCTTCACCTCTGGGCAGTTTTGGGTGCCAGGGCTGATCTGAAGCTGTTGGAGAAGTGTCCAGATGGGGCCAGGGTGGGGTTTGGGGTGTCTGAGCAGGGCCAGGGGTTGAATTGATGCTCCCTGTGAGCTCCAGGGCTGTAGGGGCAATTTCCTCAGGGCTGTAGGGGCAATTCCCTCAGGGGTGTAGGGGCAATTCCCTCAGGGCTGTAGGGGCAATTCCCTCAGGGCTGTAGGGGCAATTTCCTCAGGGCTGTTGGGGCAATTCCCTCAGGGCTGTAAGGGCAATTTCCTCAGGGCTGTAGGGGCAATTCCCTCAGGGGTGTAGGGGCAATTCCCTCAGGGCTGTAGGGGCAATTCCCTCAGGGCTGTTGGGGCAATTCCCTCAGGGCTGTAAGGGCAATTTCCTCAGGGCTGTAGGGGCAATTCCCTCAGGGGTGTAGGGGCAATTCCCTCAGGGCTGTAGGGGCAATTCCCTCAGGGCTGTAGGGGCAATTCCCTCAGGGACAGGCTGGCACTGTGGGGATCATCATCCTGTGCAGGGTAGGAGCTGGACTGAGCCCCCATCTCTGCAGGTGTTTCCTTATCCCTGGAAGAGTTTCCCCATCCCTGTAGCTGTTTCCCCATCCCTGGAAGAGCTCCCCCATTCCTCCTGGTGTTTCCCCATCCCTGGAAGCATTTCCCCATTCCTGCAGGTGTTTCCCCACCCCTGTAGGTGTTTCCCCATCCCTGGAAGTGTTCCCCCATTCCTCCTGGTGTTTCCCCACCCCTGGAAGTGTTCCCCCATTCCTCCTGGTGTTTCCCCATCCCTGGAAGAGCTCCCCCATTCCTCCTGGTGTTTCCCCATCCCTGGAAGTGTTCCCCCATTCCTCCTGGTGTTTCCCCATCCCTGGAAGCATTTCCCCATCCCTGTAGGTGTTCCCCATTCCTGCAGGTGTTTCCCCACCCCTGTAGGCGTTTCCCCACCTCTGGAAGTGTTCCCCCCTTCCTCCTGGTGTTTCCCCACCCCTGTAGGCGTTTCCCCATCCTGGCTGATTTTCCATCGGCCCCGCCCCAAGGCCCCGCTCGCTCTGAGGGGTCCCCGGCCGTGTCCGCAGCTGTCGCTGTCCCCGCAGGCGTTCTTCGAGAGCCACCCGGCGCCGTCGGCGGAGCGCACGGTGCAGCAGTGCTGCGAGAACATCCTGCTGAACGCGGCGTGGCTGCGGCGCGACGCCGACAGCATCCAGCACTTCCTGCAGCAGCGCCGGGCGCCGCCCGCCCCCGTGTGAGCCCCCGCGCCCGCAGCGGCCCCAGCGCAGCCCCGGGCACCGGGAGGAGCCCCCACCGATGACCCACATGCCAAGAATTTGGGAGTTTTGGTTTTGGTTTGTTTCCCCTTCTTTTTGTTGGTTTTTTTTTTTTTTTTCCTTTTTTCCCCCCCTTTTTTTATTTTGGTTTCTTTTCCTTTTTTCTTTTTTTTTTTGTTTATTTCCTCTTCCTCCTTCTCCTCCTCCTCCTCCTCAAGCCCGTGGGGATTGGACCGTGAATGTAGAGTTTAATCGGTTCCTGCTCACACACTCCAAGAATTTGGGAAAATTCTGTTCGGAAAAAAAAAACAAACAACAACAGCAACAACAACAACAAAAAAAATCTATCAGCGATTCTGCAGAAAGAGAGAGAGAGAAAAAAAATACAAAAATACAAAAAAAAGAGAGAGAAAAATCTGTAAATATGATAGTAATAAAATAGAGCATAACAAAACTGTGAAACTTCCTCAAGCCTTGTCAGTGGTTAAAATATTTAACACCCCCCTCCCCTTTCCTGACACTTATTGACAGATGTTCTGTTTTTTACACCCTCCCTCCCCCCAAAAAAAGGAAACCAGGGGTTTTTAGGTCAGTGCAGAGCCTGAGGCAGGAGTGGGGCCTCAGCCTTGTGTGGAACAGATCCCGGGGCCAGGCAGGTGTGGTTGGACAGAACCTGTGCAAGGTTTTGGGGAGATGTCCCTGAACCCTCCCCACCCCAAGGATAGTAGGGTTCCCCTTTCCCTTTTGTGTTACCTCTCAGCAACAAAAAAACCCCAAAAAACCCCAAAACCCCCCAAAACCCCCCAACCCCCCTGTTCTGTTTCTCCTGGGTGCCCCCACCCCTGTCGCTGATGTCCTTTGAGGAGAGCTCGGGATTGTAAAGGAAACTCCTCTCAGAGCCACATTAAAGCAGAAAGGTTCGTGCAGTTTGATTTCATTTCCGTTTCTCCTGGCCCCTTCTCCCCGCGCAGGGGGACGGGGCCGCTCCTGCTGCTGCTGCTGCTGGGGCAGGGCTGCCCTGCTCCCCTCCAGAGGATCCAGCTGCTCCTGCTCCTCCCTCTCCATCATTGCCCTGGAAATTTGGATTCTGAAGCCTTAAATCAGTGATGACGATGATGATGATGATGATGATGAAGCTGTGCCATCATCCCCTCCCAAAGCAACGTGGTCCTACTAACCAGCCACCCTCTAATACACAAAGGTTGGAGTTCCAGCTTTTTATTTTTGGTTTTTCCTCCCTTTTTCCTTATTTTCTTTAACAGGAATTCGTATTTGGTGTGGCTTAACTGTTAATTTTTTCAGAAGGTCATCAGATTTAACTTGTCAGACTGCTTCCCCTCGAGACATTTTTGTGCTATTGTTTAAAAAAAAAAGATTACAAAAAACCCACAAAAAATAAAAAAAAACAAGCAAAAAAAGAGTACAAAATAAAGAAAAAAAAAAAAGATTTAAAAGAGTTGGCGTTAATAAAAATGTCAATGTGAAATTCACGTCCTCACCTTGTGTTCTGTTTGAAGGCTGAAATGGACCCAAAGCTGGGTTTATTTGGAGCCTGAAGTGACCCAAAGCTGTGAGGGGACAGCAGAGGCCAAGGTGCCGCTTTACAGGACCCGTCCTGTGCCACTGGGGTAGAGTTTGTGCCATGTGAACAAAAACCACCCTCAGGCACTCCAGAACTGCCCACGACTTAGCAGAGAAAGGAAAGAAAAAAGCTGTGAATAAAAATAAAGTATTGAAGAGCGCAAAGTTGACGGAATAACGCCGTGGAGGCGCTTCCAGGGTGGGGAAACGCCCCGGAATTGTGAATGTTGAGGCTCTGAGCTCTCGGCCGGTTGCACTGCCCAGGCCGGGCTGGGAACGAGCCTGGCTCGGGAATTTCGCTGCTGTCAGCACCAGCCCTGCCCCAGGCTAAGCCGCTTTCCCTTCTGCTGCCTGCACACGGACAAAGTGAAAACAACCCCGAGCGAGCGGGGCCGGGGCATCCGCGTGGGACCGGCACAGAAACAGCAACCGCAGCAGCAAACGGGGCCGGGCTGGGCTGCATCCCCGTTAAAGGAACTTCGGGATCACTCCTTTCCATAGGAAACCTTAATTTTTATCGTGGGTGACAAAGTAATGCTGGGGAGAGGGGCAGGACAAGGACAGAGGAGTTTTGCGGTGAGGAAAGGGCTGAGATGGGGCTCAGGGCGTGATTAACGAGGGGATTGTGGTAATTAAGGAGGGAATCGTGGCTGCCACAGCCCTGGAGCGCCGGGGACAGCGGGACCTGTCCCTGCCCGTGGCAGGGTGGCACTGCATGAGCTTTAACCTCCTTCCCCCCCGAACCATGCCGTGATTTTGCCCACGGGATTTTGGAGCGTCCCCACCAGGGACACCTGAGGGATCCAAGGGGGGATCCACGGATCCAACCCAGAACTCCTGGAGCTCCGGGAGGTTTCGGATCACCACCGTTCCATGGAGAGCTGTCCCAGTGCCCGATCACTCCCTCCCAAGCAGGAATTCCTTCCCCAAACCCTGTCCGACCCTGCCCTCTCCCCGCCGGGCGCCTCCTTTTCCCCGAATTCCCTCGGATCCCGTTTCTGGAGCGCGTCCCTTTCCGGGATCCCGGAATCCTCCGGGAGCGAGGGACGATGCCAGGGCCGAGCCCGGCGCTCCCCCGCCCGGGGCAGCGCTCGCCTCTCCCGGCCCTTCCCGGTGCCTCCCAGCCGCGGGAGGGGCCGGGGCTGTGTCCCGGTAATTGTCGCTTGTCCCCGCGGTGTTTGCGGTTTGTGTGTCACTAATTGCCACTCGCCGTTACAGCCCGTTAATTATCACCCGCCGCTCTCCACCTGTCCCGTTTTCCCTTTTCCTTCCCGTTCCCGCATCCCTCGGCTGTGCCGGTGTCACCCGGTTTGGGGACACACCGGGCTGCGGAGGGACCGCGGTGCCCGTCCCGGGGGCACTCGGGGGACACCGGAGCCGGGGCG